>NC_056004.1:22914639-23216556 GCF_018446385.1 Zingiber officinale
ATTCCATTGAATCTTTACCAGTCACTTAGATAAAGTAAAGCTGGTTGCTTTCAGTTAACAACTAGTCCTATCATAAATCTGAACACAGAGGACATGTCACCACATAGGAATGCACTAGTTGGATAGTCATTTAAGCACACATCTCGAATAAGGCAACAATGTTATACATCCATAAGACCTTTTTCAGTTATAGGAGGCCCAGCAAGAAAGAAATAATGTCGAGACAAGGGACGCATACTGACTAGCAGATTTTTTAAGAACACATGTGATACCAAGGTTAAACTAATTATCATTAATTTAGACTTCTAGTCCCCCAAACTAATATGGGTTAGTTTTACATTGGCATTTCAACAGTGAGTTGGCAGTATATTGAACACATTGAACATGCAGAAAACCAACATCTTGAATACTCACTTCTTCACTTTCAAAAACAGGAGACAGAAGCTCCAATGCATCAGTAACATCAATGCTTTCCCACCTTCCCATCAAATCAATTGCTTGTTTTGCTTCCTGTTGAACATATTCACATCAAATGCCAGGCAAGTAAATAATCGTAGAATTTATATATCAGAAACATTTAAATGGTATCTTAGTGTAAAATATATAAACTGATATTGTTTGATAAGTGAGTAGATAAACAGGATTTTTAATTGTGCTTGGAAGGAAAAGTAGATTAATTTTCAAGGACAAGAACAGCCATAATTGCCAATACCACAAGATCCATACAAATAGGGGGAAAAAAAAGAGAAATGGGGCTTACAGCAGTAAAATTACATTTATTCCCTCTACAACCCCCCCTCCCAAAAAAAAAAAAAAATGAACCCATTACCTCCATCTTGGAAATAAAAAGGAATTGAATCTGATTTAGATTTCAGGGCTGGGGTTTTGCTTCATGAGAAACAACAAAATTCCAATGGTCCAAGGGAGATATCAGGTTTTAAAAAAAAAAAAGGCATAACTTCCAAAGTACTTCAAATTCTAGTTAAGGATAGCAATCAGATACTATAGTAATTACTATCAGATGTGTAAATGTGTAAGGATAGAATGCTCAAAATCTAGATGCTAGATCAATTCACAAGATAATAACCTGAATATCACTCCATTCAACACAACGTAGAAATTTAGTAAGAGCTCTCTTCTCCAACATCAAAGAGAAACGAAATTTCCATAACAATTGTCTTTCATCACCCGTCAGTGTGCGTGTTGGAGGATACTTCAAGATTCCCTGTATCAGCCTACACGCCAAATTGCACAATTATTAGTTAAAAAATGGTAGTATCAGGTTCAGCGAATAGAATGCTTTCATAGAGAAGTAGCAAGGCATTGTTGTCAACAAATGTTGCACATAAAACAATATATGTTCTTTTTTTGAATTGCTGGAAGACCAACAAATTGTTAAAGAAACTTTATTAACCAGAGTACATTCAGTGATGTGTATGTATGTGCACAGGAAGAAGGATAAAAGAAAGGCGACCATAAGTTATCTAAGGTTCTTAGCAACACGAATTGCATCCTCAAAGACTATATCATATCATTAGCAAGGTATTAATTTCGTTCCATGTTGGTATGGGTAAAACTTATTGTTTCACCTGCCACTCAGATCATGAAACTTACTCAATATTCAAGATGATGCAAGTGAATTGAGTTGAGGACCAATGATTGGCAATAGGGCTTCTATGAGAAGCTTTTGTGAATTGTGATGAGGTGACTTACAAGATGCAGAGCTTCTTCAGCAATAGTTTCCGGCCTCCTCAAACCAAAACCAGTTTGAGCCACAACAGGATGTGAGGGCTAAGCTTACACGATGGGATGACTCATGAGGTGAACACGAGGGTTTGTGCTAACTGCACCACTGTTCTACAACCCAAGCCATTACCTCCTGCTCTTCTTCTTATTCATCTGTTATGGCTCTACATAAGTTTGAACTTGATTCTACATCACATCTCCTTCCTCTTTTTCTTCAATGCCTTTGGCACGTGTGTCAACAAGCCCAGCACAGCACCAACACCAGGACCATCTCACTTCAACTAAGGTCGGAAACCCCAACTTGGAACAATATTTCAAACATTGATCACTGGTGCCATTTATAAATATGAATAATCTTTTTATGAAATTACCATCTTGATCTTTTTTTCTCAGGGATAATTAGTAATTGAGGGTGTATTACGGCTTCAGCCAAATGATCTAAAGCAGAAGCAGGATGTCTAAAGGGGGATTTACAGGAATTTGGTCTGATATGAGTTCAATTTGTGTTTATTTTGGCTGATTGAGGATAAGAGAAGGTGGGAATCATCTTGAATTCGCTTTTGGGCTTGAATCAGGCTTAAATTAGGTTTGGATTGGACATTTTAGAGTTATGAAATGGTAAAGTTGTTGCCGTGTGACCTAATGATGGTCACGGGTTCGAGTTGTAAAAATGTAGAGTCAGGTTACGTACAATAGACCCTTCCCCGAACCCATATTGGCAGGAGCTTCATGCCATGGGCTCCCCTTTTTTGTTGGACATTTTAGATCTGAACCAATGTTGAACTAGTTAAACTGGTCTGTCTCAGATTGGATAAATTTGCAAGTTAGGTTTGTACTATCGATCACTTTTTCCCAACTCTTGTACAACCCTCTCCCTCTCCACTCATGGTACCAATCCAAAGTCCAAACCCTCCACTTCTCTCACAATCTCACACATATATCTGCCATCGATAGTCAACTGAGCCTCGCTGCACGCAATGCACTCTCCACTAGCTTCATTGTCTCACAGCCCATCATCACTTGCTGTCTTTTGTTGCAACAGCCTGATGTCGTCACCTAGCAGCTGAGATCCTTTTTTTATTCTGCTGCTTAAGCAGAAGCCCTAGCCAATCCCCTTTTCAAGGTGCACCAAGCAGTGACCCTACTGCCCCCTTGCACCTCGTGCCTTTTTCTTTGATGTTTATCTTTGTTCATAATTGTTGTTGACTTTTTTCTATAATTTTCCTATATGTGAGATCTTATAATGTATGTTCATAGTTTCATATAGCTGTGTAGTGACAAGTGACAACATGGTGTTATATGTTATATCATGCTAGACTATTACTTGCATAACTATTCATGTAAGTTATTATGCAATATATATATATATATATATATGAAGTTTTATATGATTGCATGATATTAATAAATGTGGTCTAGCAAGCGGTAATGTAAAATGTTATTTTGGAATGAATAGTATTTATTCTTGCTAGTGTTGGTATACATTTATGATGGTAAGTAGTTAGACTGAGACACATTATAGTAGGTTAGGATATGATAGTTATGTGACAAAACCTAATACAACAATAGAAAATTTACTTATGGATGATGAGAGTTTATGGGTGAATTGCAAATGAGACATGATGCTCTATTGGCAAAAAATCACACATGCTTCGAGAAGGGTGTCCCTATTTCAAACATCCTCTCTTATCCTATCGGTAATATCTTCACCAATATCTTCATATTGAATAAAAGATGCAAGATATCAAAAACTTACTTAAAGCTTAAAAAAATTATATAATATGTTTAATTACTATGGTATATTTATGAAAAAAAAAACACATTCCGAAGCACTTTGAATCAAGAACTCATCAAATTAGAACATGGAAGTATTTTCAGATGATCGAGGATGATCTTTTGACTAATGGTTTCCATGACCTAGCTTAGAAAAGAGTGTTTTGTGATAATGGTACGTGAAAAAAAATGCATTTCCAATAAATTGAAAGTAACTCAGGCAGGAAGAGTGCATCCATCATAACAAAAGAAATAAAGATTAGTATGATAAATGCCATATAGTAATTGCAGTATTCTCGAGGAATCTACTGGGCAGAGGCAGACCCATGATAAAAGATTAAAAGTAATGAATTTGAATGCAACTGGCAACTGCCCCAGCTGTCAGCTGTGGTCACGACCCCCTAGAGCTGCTAATGAAGACAGGATGATGAGAAACTTAGAAGGCTAGAAACAATATAGAGTCCAATTATCTCCCTAATATGATACTGATTTCTATTATTCAAGTAGCAAACACAAATATTCCTTGGCAAACTACATGCTCCCTGGGACACAATGTCGGTATACTTAATCCAAAGTTCAATGTTCCAACCATCAGGTTCAAATTACCATGAAAATGCAATTGTTGACTAAACTTTGTGGGCCTATTTTTAATCAAGAAATCTAGAATGACTTAAAGAAAGTTAAGCTTTGTTAAATAATGGACAATGATAAACAATTAAACATAGAAAAAGCATGGAAAAGCAGAAAATTGCAGCTATAAGAATGAATTTACTTTCTCTCGTTAGAGCTTGGTTTGAGATCCCTATCTATAATCCCACGTGTCAAGCTTCTAGCAAGTTTTAATTGCTTGTGCTCAGAAGGATTTGTCCTTCCAACTTCAGGATCCCATACAGTAACAAGCTCATTTGTGGATGATACAGGGGATGGTGCAAAAAAGTTTGCCCCAGATTCCTGCACGTCAAGTATGAGAAATAAGATCAACATTATTGACAGAGTTATTCTTCGTTTTGAGTTGGTCATGACAGATAGAAAGATTTCACAATAAAACCAAATGCATACTAAAACATTGTACCGAAAGGATAATCTAATAGCAAATTTAAATCTTGTGTGGTCCAAGTGAAATTCCACAAAGATTGAAAAGGCAACAAAGTCAAGTTTCAGTTGTAGCCAGTAGCTTAGAGAAACACTATGCAACCAGCCTGAAGTTGCTCCTCACCGCCCAATATAATGGATTGAAAGATGTACAAACATAGATGAATTCTACACATTTGATCTCATAAATTATGTAATCTAAGCGTCTAAGTTATCCATGAGTCCATGACTAAGATCTCTAACGACAAAGCATGGAAAAAAAGTCAATGCTCCTCTCTATAAAACTCAGTTAATATCATTAACCATCACCAAAATAATTTGAGATTTTACTTTGGCAATCTTCCTGTTACATGAAAAATGGTTCTCGAGGTAATACTCATTTCCAAAATTACTGAAAAGGTAATTGTGTAATAATCAAATGATGATAACTTAGGACCTCAACTGTCACAGAATTACAGTTCTAGCAGCCAACCCTTTTTTAACCAATTAGCAATGACATAACAAAATCAATGAAAGTGTTTTATATGTGGCTACTATATATGTATGAGATTGGAAGCATGAAGAGTCCACATTTTAGCAAACAAAAAGATGCCGTGAAATCATGAAAGCCTTGTGAAGGTACAGCTAACCTGGAAAGCAACTCTGTGTTCAAAAGTGCAGAAGCTGACAACCACGCTAAGGTGAGAATTGTCACTATTAAGGTTTTCTCTGTCCTTAATTTTATCCATAGCTTTAAAAGTAAGACGATCCAGCCAATCAATTTGTTGTATTTGGCCCCTTTCATACTTGTTTACAAGCCTCTCCAGACGTTCTATCTCCCCACGCTCATGTTTAGCAACCTGCTAATTTGTAGGCATTTAAAAAGGTGGATGACTATTGATGCAAAGTCTATGTGAATAAAAAAAAATATCCAACTTATAACCTAATAATAACCTTTCCTGGTGTAGAAGTCGGAATTGCTCCATCTGCTTCTTTTCCAGGCCAAAGTCGAAGCTTTTGCCTCCCTGATTTTAGTTGTTTTTTATTATTAAACAGATAAATTGTTGCTCCACCAACTAAACCATTATCATTACCACATGAGACATCCCAAACCTACAGGGAAATTAAACACAGAAACATATCTTAAAACAACAAGGTACTGATGAATATGCACAGAAAGATAACGGAGGTACTATATATTGAAACAAAAACAGATCCACGAGATTCAAGAAAACAAAAGCAATTTATACAGATAAAACAAACATCTATAAATTGTTGTATGTTTAAACTTGGTATTCCTTGTTGTTGATCTGATATTCCAGATCCAACTAAATTACTAGGAAAGATTACTTCAACACTTGTGGGGAAAAAAGTATATGTGTCTACTACCATTGAAGAAGATTATAAGAATTGAAGCACAACCAGCTCTCTTAATTTTCTCAATAGATTCTTGTCATCTTATCTTATGAAGATATCTGTCAATGTTTTGTCATAATTTTGTGGGATATAAAAATAATAATATCTTCTCTGAGTGTACAGTACCATTCTGGTCTCAGTTCCCTAGGTATCTCATAAGCATAACAAACATGATTATAAGTTAAATGTTATAGCACAAATCATTACCCTACTTAAAAAATAAGTTGCAGATATCGTCCAAATATGAAATCTAAAAATGCTCTCTCACCAGCCCTACTTACTGCACCTCATCCATAGATGCACGACATAGATAATTATGATACATGTAACATCAGCAGAGGCCATAGAGACAGCAACAAATCTTTTCATACTTATTAACTGATATGTTAAGTTTAATAGCAACATATAGTGATTGTTATAAAGCCATATATATGTTAATTCTGAGCTAATAATAAACAGACAAGAACTAGGAGTTTTAGCATAATACTTCATAGAAAGGAATCTAATTCAGAAATTAGAATCATGTTCAAATGGAAATAAAGAACATAAATCACATCTATCAGCAAGACAATTAAACAAATTTTTACAAATTAGCATAGCGTTAGGCCATTTTATGTCAATCTATAAGAATCAAGGAGAAAAAAAAAATCATGGCTATTGCTAGAGTCAGAGTATGTGCAAACTTACAGTAAAACCAAGTATACTTCATAGAAAGGAATCAAATTCAGCAATTAGAATCATGTTCAAATGGAAATAAAGAGCATAAATTGCATTTATCAGCAAGACAATTACGCAATTTTTTACAAGGTAGTATATCTTAAAGCCATTTTATGTCAATGTATATGAAGCATGGAAAGAAGAAAAAGATCTATTGCTAGAGACGCAATATGTGTAGACTTACAGTAAAACCAAGCTGAGCCCGTGAAGTTAAGTCCCGGTACTTTGTGCTCAATGTGATGAGCTCATTCCAGCAATATGGATGTCCTGATGATTCTAGCCTGGGCATATGAAACTTTTTCACTTAGATAATATACAAATAAATAAAAGGTTAAAAAGGTATAAAAATAGAAGGAACTCAGAGCTCTATGTAGCTTTTATGGTTACAAATAGAGTTGAAATAAGCACATGCAGGGTGAAAAGAATAGAGAAAACCTTGTCCTTGTGGGCAGCCCAAAGGGGACACCATCAATATACAAGGTACACTCAACAAATAGTTCTGCATTTTTGTTCCCACTTGATGAATTGCTTTCTGAACAAGATTAAAAAAAACAATGGAATATAGTATCTAACAACACAATGATAGGAAAGAAAAATGTAGACAACAGTCAGTATTATAATTAGTATACAAAGTTCAAAAAGAAAAGCCCAAAATTTTGTGCTAATGTAGGCATTACATATATCTTATAATCTTGATATGGCTTTTTTACCATTCTAGTAAAAAAATCATTGTAAAATAAAATTTCCAAATACTTGTTCACAGGACTGACTCCGAACTAAAATCACTTACAATAACCCAAAATACAACTAAAACTAAATATAGCTATCTATTCTTTTTTTATTACTGATGTGGAGCTTGTTGGCATAGCTAATGAACACATAAAGTTACCCCTCTTTTGGAAATTGTGTTTTCCCTCGAGGACAAAGTTAAAGGTGAATGTGTGTTCTTGGAGGAGACGAAGGAGGTTGTGATCTAGAACTCAAGAGTTGCAAGCAATGACAATCTAGAGGAAGATGAAAGAACGAAGCTATACATTGGCTTGAGGCTACTCCACAAGAACTAAGTTTGAAGATTTCACTAGTTTGCCAAGGTTGTCAACCGTAACGCAATAGGTGTTGGAACTTCTGTCCCCTTCTACAGTTAGCCAATTAAGTGTTTTGATGAATTGGACAAGGGATTTAAGTTAGGTATGTTGTTATATCTAAAACTCCGCCCATGGCGACCAGTCATGGCCGGTCCCAAGCCCGGATAAAGGAAGAGGGTTGTGTTAGGTTGCTAGCCAGCGTCAAAACTATGGCAAATATTCAATAAATGGATTCATTAAACTATTGTACTAATGCTAGGTTGTTCTCCGGAAGGAACGCGTTACAGGGTCCGACTGTAACGTCTCGGCAAAGACCGTTACATCTCCAGAACTCGGGTGTAATGCTAAATATGCAAGAGTTCGCGTTACAGGGTCCGACTGTAACGTCTCAGCAAGGACCGTTACATTTCCATGAGAACTTGGGTATAGTGTTAAATAGATAAGAGTTCTTACATCATAGGTTGGATAAGAACAAATATGATAGGAAAACTAATAATCTAAGATTTGAAACATGGAACATAGGAACTCTCACTGGTAAATCAATGGAGGTAATAGATATGATGATTAGGAGAAGAATTAGTATTTTGTGTGTACAAGAGATGAAATGGACAGGCGAGAAGGCAAAGATGATAGAGAACTCGGGTTTTAAATTATGGTACACTAGGAAAGAGTAAGCAAGAAACGGAGTTGACAAGAGATACTACAGCTACCTAAGTTTCAGAGGAGAAGTTAAAAGTGGACAGACTATAAATTTTAAAATAATAAATGAAAGAACTATGAATATAATTAGCTGATACGCACTAAGGGTGTGAGGATTTAGATTTAAGTTACCAATTCCAGTCATGTGTGGTTGATATATATTTTTGTATGTAGAAATGCTTTAGATTATCACGTGTACAGGGGAGATATTGCCGGATTTTTCCTCTGACTGGGACTCCCCCGAGGCGTGACAATTCAGGTGTTCTAGGAAAAGCGTTAAGCGCATACCTTAGCTAATCTCAGTTGGTTACTTTTTCTCCAAAATTCGTGAGTTCGGTGACCAACTCCTTTAGCTTAACGTGCAGATGAGGAACCATTTCACCTTCCTTTAGTCGTAGATTCGTCAGTTGATTCCGAAGAAGATCTCTTCTTACAAACTTGGCTTCGGAGGATCCTTCGTGAAACTCTAAGAATTTTTTCCAAAGGTCTTTTGTAAACTTGTAGACTTTGATTCTATTTACCTCTTGTGGTGGCAGTGCACTTAGCATATGGAATTCTATTTTTCCATTGGCCACAAATTCAGCTTGTTCCTTCTTTGTTCAACTTTCTTCTTTCTTTAACTCACCGTTGCTGTAAGTAGGTACTACAAACCATTTTTTAAGATAAGAAATATATCAAAATTAGTTTTGAAATAAACCTCCATTTTCTTCTTCCAGTATACGAAGTCTCCATCAAATTTTGGCGAGTGGATGTTTGTTCTAGCCATCGTCTTTTGTTCTTCGGTTGGCAGTTAGTCTTTCTGAAAAGGTTGAGCTCTGATACCAATTGTTGGTCCCTTGCGGCCACCTGCACAATAAAAATAACGAATACCTTTCTCAAACAATCAGGCTTAACATAATTACGCCAGTGAGAATAATATAATTAAAATAAGTACAAGATAAATAGATTTTTACTTGGTTGGCAATCAGAGAATTGCTACTCCAAGGAAGATAAGCTCACTATGAAGATCTCCTTCTCGAACAAAATGTCGGAGGCGGAGAAGCCTCATACACTAAAATGAAGCTCGTAAATGAAAAGTAGGAAGAAGTTTGAAGTACATAGTGTGCTGTTCAAAAAGGAGAAGACTAAGGCTCTATTTATAGCCCACTAGTTGAAATTGACCGATTACTGATGTGGCACAGTCCGGGTGCCCCGACCCTCTCTGGGTGCCCCCAGCGAGACAAATCTTATCTTCTTGTAAACAGCTACGCAATGGCAAAATAATAAAATTTTATTTTGCTCCGGGTGTTCGGACTGTCGTAGACGCTAATCCACAGCGTCGAGGCTGCGAGGTGCCCTGGTTGGGTAAAAATGGTCCGGGTGCCCGGACACTAGTCAACTCAAAGTTGACTTTTTGTCCAAGAATTCCACTCCAGATTCGCTCGCCTAGTGATCTTGAACATCTAGAATAGAGCTCACCTGAACCCATTTCAGGTCTTCTCGAGCAATATTTTGCTCCGGCTTCTTGTCCCTTGGAAACGTCGTGTGCTTCCTTCTCGCCCGCAAGCATACTCTTCCACGACACCTCGTCTCTCGGACGCACCGATCCTGTCGACTCCTTCCCATGCCATCCTTTTCGTTAGCTGCATCTCTCACTCGACTTCTTGTGCTTCTAAGTTCCTGCACACTTAGACACAATGATCAAACCACTTGGTTGATCACATTGAAACTACCACAGGATACTTACAAAATCTTTACTTTAGTGATTACATCATCATATATATCCTTAATTAGTTCAATATATAGTATGCTAACATCTCTTTTTTTTAGAATTCTCCATATAATTTCTCTTGGAACTCTATCATAAAATTTTTCTAAGTCAATAAAAATCATGTGTAGATCATGTTTTTACTTTCGATACTTTTCAATTAGTTACCTGAGAAGATGTATAGCTTCTATTTTTAACCTTCCAAGTATGAATTCAAATTAATTTTTAGTCACCGTGATCTCCTTAATCATTTTTGTATTGCTCTTTTTCAAAGTTTCATAGTATGACTCCCTTATTCTTATATAAGGGAACTAGAGTATTTATCCGCCATTGATCATGTTTTTTTTTATCATTTTCAATATCATGTTAAATAATTTTATAAGTCATTCAATACTTTGTTTCTCTAGGCACTTTCATACCTCTATCGGAATATCTTCTAATCTAATGATTTTTCATTGTACATCTCATTTAAAGCTTATTTTACTTTTTAAATTTGAATTCTGATAATTAAATTTCTATACATATTTCCTCTACTTAAATTACCTAAATTAAATTGGTTATATAAACCTTCATTAAAAAGTTGATGACCTTCTTTCCACAGCTCTGTTTCTCCATCGTTTACTAATCAATTGTACATCTTTAATATATTATTTGGATAAGATCTACATGACTCCAATATATCACTTTAGTTATTCATAAATATATTTCTCCCTTTTTTTATCCGATTTTTTTATATAACCATTCAAAAGTTTCAATCTTTGCTTCATTACTACGTTCTTAGCATCTTGTTGGCTATTGTATATTTTTTTTTAAGTTTTTCTAATTTTTACAAATATATAATTTCCTATAAACTATTTATTTTTTCTTCATTTTCTTTTGTACTTTATTATTCCACCACTAAGATTTCTTACTTGGTGGTACATGCCCCTTTGACTCACCGAGTACATTATTTTTAACTTTGATATCATCTTATCTCATATCATATTAGACTCACCATATATTTTACTTAATACTTGTAATCTTATCTTCTCCTTAAATATATTTTATTTTTCATCATTTAACTTCCAGCACTTAATTGTAAGAGTTGTATATATTTTTCTTCTATTGATTCTATGTTTGAGGCGTATTTCCAACACTACTAACTTATGTTAGGTAGTTAAGCTTTCTCAAAGGATGACTTTGTAATTTTTACAAATCTTTCTAACTCTCTTTCTAATTATGATAAAGTCAATTTGTGATTTATTAATCTCACTTTTGAACATGATCAAGTGTGTTTCTCTTTTCTTAAAAATATATTAACTAAGATAAAGTCATATGTTATCATAAAATCTAATATAGTTTTCCCTTCTTCATTTCTTCTTCCAAACTCTTAACCCCATGGATGGATATGATTAAAAAAAATTATAGGGGAGTGTATTGTTGGGTCATCTTCATTAAAAGTTCATAAACATGCTAGTACTTAAGTTTGTAAGAGCAATTTTTACATTGTGTCTTCTTTCGCATAGCATTATATGATGATGTCGGCAATCAAGACAGAGCTAAATAGGTGGTGTCGGGATCTGAGACTGAGCCAGATGGTGTTGACGACTGAGACCGAGATATAGGCATTATCGGCAACTAAGGCCGAAGCATGTAGATGATACCAGGATCTAAGACTGAACCGAAAGCGGTATTCGAAGATGTCTAGATTTGAAGCCAAGACTAGGTGCATCAAGGCTGGGTAAGATAGGAATTGGAGGATGTTTGAGTCAAAAGTCGAGACATGAGCGTTGTTGGTGACTAAGATCAAAATGCGTGTCAGGATCAAGAGTTGAGATAGAAGTCATTGTAGTTGACTTACACTTAACCAAACTTGAATCTCAATGAGTTTACTGAGCCAGTTTAATCAAATCCGAGTCTCAATTGAAAAGAGTCTAAATTTTTTTTAGGTCATTCTTGACTTTGACTAGCAAATCATCATATCTTTTGCCCTACGGAACATGTGGGTTTACATAAAACTACCACATCAATAGTGATGCTCCAAGTTACTTGATGTTATTGATGAGGACAAAGTATTATTATTTGGTTGTTTTGGATGATGAACGTAGAGATTGTTATAAATGGTAGAGACTCAAAAAAACATTTAAATATAGTAACTTCAATGTTGTGTAAATATTTTTTTTAACATTATCAAGGTTTAGATTCTTATATAGATTGTCACTACAACTATTATTTATTCCTTTATTCTATCTCTTTTACTAGTATTTTTTTTCCAATTATAAACTTCTTTCTATCATCACAAAGCATCTCAAGTTTTTACTGTATACAGAAACTCCTTGTATTTCCATCCTCGATTTGCATATGTGAGAAGGAGATCGATTCGTGCTAGAGGAACTAGTTATGAATCAAGTTGGCATGCACACACGTTATAAGCTTGTTTCTGGGTTCAAGTTGGACTCGCCAAAGGATTCCTTGACATGTTCAATATAAGAAAACTGAAAGCTTAATTATTCAACTCAGCCCATTTTGATTTATTATGTTCGGTTCTTTAATTGTTTAACGTGTTTTTCTATGATGTCTGTTAATAGTCTTCGATTTTGTGCATCTGTCGCATCTGTCAATTATATGGGCGAATGCACTTGAAGAACATTTTATGGAGTAAGACCAAGGCAATTCCCTGGTGGTCTTGGAGGAATATGAGGAACGGGGACAAGTTCACTGATTTGGCGTATAATGGGGCCCTGGAAATATTAGAAGGTCAATAATTAAGGTGAGATGATAGTCAAAAGTCAAGGAAAAATGACAGTTAAGATCAGGAAGTTCCTAGCTTGGTCCAAAATGGAGAGCAACAATCAAGGCCAGGAAATTCCTTTGGTACGTGGCTCTCCCACCTTATAAGAACGGCTCTCAATATATTCCCAGTCGGCTTCTTAGCTGGTCGGACCCAGGGCTCAATCCTCTCATTTCTCCTGAGCACGGTCCCAATCTACTCCTGGTCGGCTTCTTAGCTGGTCAGATCCCGAGCTTAGTCTCCTTATTTCTCCTAGGCATGTCCCAATCTACTCTCGGTCTATTTCTTAGCTAGTCAGACTCAGGGCTCAGTCCCTTCATTTCTCTTAAGTACCATCCCAGTCTACTCCCGATCGACTTCTTAGTTGGTCGGACCCCAGGACTTAGTTCCCACTTCTCATGAGCATGGTTCCAGTATACTCCCGGACGACCCCAGAGCTACTCGGACTATTGTCAGGAGACAAACACTGTCATCGCAAGTCCTTATCAGAGAACTACTTGTCAAATAATAATGACTATTCGTCAGTGAATATTCTAATACTCTGCCATATGCATAATGTGAAACCTTCCTCTACCTAATGAGAGTCCATCGTACTTCATCTACCACCCGACATACCCTAACACCTGGCATTCATTGATTTCTCGTAATTACGAAGGTTACGAGAGACGGTATAAAAAGGGAGGTACTCTCCGTTAGCCAAGTATACACTTACACCCATCTACTATAGTACTACTGTTCATCTTCTTTCCTTTTCATTTTATGCTGCTCCTAACTTGAGCGTCGGAGAGCCTCCGCTAGAGACCTCGTCCTTGGTTCTCGCTCTAACACTCACGTGTGCTTGGTATGTGTATGTGTGTAGGCCCATGGGTACCCTCTCCGGTCGTCTCCCTCTACTCCGAGGGAAGGTGAAAAACCTGCAACGGTTCTACAAAACCTAGATCTCAGTCCTCTCTCTGTCAACGTTTTTGCCCTCGTCGCCAACTCCCGTCTAACTCAGCTTCCGCACAGGATCATTCACCACAATCAACAACCCGTCTGGGACATTTTATGGAGTAAGACCAACAAAACATAATTGAAGATCCTATCTTATATTTATGATGAATCGAGATTAATAAATGGCGCAAGATAGAGCTTATTCCTAGTTGAGTTGATGATAATTGTTAGAATTAACAAGACTTTTGAAGATTATTTTTGGTAGACTTACTAACATAGGAATTAAGTCTAGTAAAAAGTTGGTCTTAAAATTAGACATCAGTGAATGTTAATTTGATTGATACCAAAGGTAGAAGTTAGCCTGTACCAAAGGTTATAAGAAGCTTGAGTTCGATCAATGCTCAAAGTTAGCCTCGTACATTGGGCACTAAGGTAAAAGAGTTTGGAAATGAAGTTGTGCACTCCGTTTTTATAAGTCAAGAGAAATGAAATCATATGTTCATAATTGAAAGTAGCAGATCTTAATTTCTTTTATAGAAACTTTGAGATACGAAGTAAATTTGATTTATTTTTAATAATTTAGCTAAAGAAATTACTTTTATATATAAACATGTAAAAGTTGAATTAATTTACTAGTGTTAAAATTGTGGCTGAAAGCTTGCAAGCAGCTGGCTGCGAGCTTATGGTTTGGCTCTAAATACATTCAACCATACCCATTTACAGTATATCTATCAAAAATTTTAATATACCATATTTTATTCTAAACTATATAAAATTTAACTATACTAAAAATTCAGTATATTAAATATTCAATATATCAAAATTCTAACTTTATAAATTTTAATATACCACCCGAAGCTGAAACATCACAAGCCTAAATTTTGATATACCACCCCTAGCTGCAACATCACAAGCCACCACGAGGATTATAGAGCCAAGTGGCTGCCAAATTGCAGCTGTGTTTTTCACGGTTACAGTTTTTTCTGGCAAGAAAGGATTCAATTCGATTTTCTAATTATCGATGCGATAGATAAAAGAATATTTTTGATCGATCAAATTTAAATGTGTTCACATTTCAGACCAATCAATCGATATGTATGTTATTTGGTAAAAAAAAATCAATTTAGATATGCATTTTAAATATTTTCTTTTAAAACAAACTGAGTCTAATATGAACCCATTATCAAAATCTTGGACTTTGTCATCAGGGACTCTCATAGGAGAAATTAGCGCAGCATTAGGAGATACACAACGGCATTGTGCACGGATGTTTGTGTGTACATCCACACCAAGCAATACAAAATTAATACATCTTTTACTCAGAAATAAATACTAAAACAAGATTCCCATAAAGAAATGTTTTAGATTGAAAACAGAAGATGCAAACTGTACAAAACGAATTCTAACTAATGATCGCTAATACTATAATCATATCGTTAATTTACAAGATAGTTATTCCAAGCATTAAAGAGAACCTACCTAAATACAGCAGGCGAATTCCGGAACCAGAGCTGAGAAAACAGTGAAACCCTTCAACTTGCTGAATACAAATTGACAACTTATTAATGTGTAAATAGAATAAGTCATTTGTCAGACACCAGAAATAGCATGATTCATATCTTACCGAGAATCTACCATTCAACTAGAATCATTAAACTCATGGTTCATTTATGGTGTGCTCGGTTACAAAACTAATTTAAGGAATGAAATTGACAAGGAATAAATAGGAATACCTATTCTTTAATTTTGGTCATGGAGTGAAATAAACATCATACCCAATTAGAAAATAGTCATTCAGCGAGCAAGGAAAAACAAATAATACGATGCACAAAGAAACACAAGGGCTTTCCAACAGGAAATACGGAGCAGAATATAGGGGAGTATAAGTGTACAAGAATGAATCTATAAGTATAATTATTGCAGATTGGATGGGAACTATGGAGTAGAATTGAAGGCTTATATGTGTACAAGAAAGAATCTATAAGCATAATTCTTGCAGATCGCATGGGAATTATGAAGTAGACTTGAAGGTTTATAAGTGTACAGGAATGAGTCGATATGCATAATTCTTTCAGATTGCAAACTCAAGAATGACTAGAATTAACATGGGGGGTAGGGGGTGGGGGATACCTGGCAGCAAGGTTAACTTTGATACAGGCCCACAAAAGCTGGGAAAACCCACCATGGAGAATAATTAACGCCAGTATTGGGCCCATCGATGGATGGTTTCAACCATTTGAGGGAACAGGGCACTAACACTCTCAGTAATGAGATCCTGGAAGAAGTGTATGGCATCTTCATCATCCAGATCCAAACGGAACTTTTCTTGAACCTAAACACAGATGATCAGATAGTGAACTTGTATATTATTTGATATTCTTATCTGAAATACAAACCATGAAATGAACCATAAGCGCACCTTCAGAATGCCTTTTTCAGGATCAGAAGCAATGTCAGGGATGTTAGAACCAGCTATCAGATGAAAAAGGTTCAATATAAGGTTGCTGGATTTCCGCAAAATGTTGTAGGCTTCACAACAATAAGATTTAAATCTTGTGTAATATTGGCTGCAATGGAAGAACAAACTAAATTATGACATCTATAATGGTTTTTTAAAGGTCTAGCATCTAAACTTAGAGGTCAATCCAACATGCACATGCAAACATTAAACAATAGACAATTTCCAAGAGAAACATTAAAAAGATTTTGAAGATTAACCTTCATCATATATCAGTGAATTTATATAGCTCACAGAAGATTAACCTCGATCATAAGGACTCGGAGTAGACAACTGGTAAGTATGCCTCAACAATTTTCATTTACATATTCTATTGAAGATCTCAAAGCTACTCTTCAGCCTACTTGATATAAGATAGCGAGGTTACAAGGTTATTCTATTCAAGATCACAACACTACTCTTCAGCCTATTTATCGATATAAGATAGATAGGTTAGAAAGACAAAAACCTTCTCCCATAATACCCATCCAGCATTAAAGTTGTCCTTTCTTCCTCAATTTAACCTTCATAAGGGTTCTATTTGTAGTAAATACAAACCATAATGTTTTTCGGTAAGATAGGTCACATTGCCATTAGATCCAGAAATCTAATCATAATTAAACATCCTAACATAAAGGCAACTGATACTTCAACTGTCATGGATATTCGATAAACATTAGGTTGCATCTTAACAAATTTCCTTTTGAGGATGATTAGATGTATAGACAAAATTTCCAAATATGCAATCTTAAAACTATTGTATTACTGACCATAAAACATGCCCATCAGTTGACACATCAGATTTAGAAAGATGAATGTAGAGATGGTAAAGCTACACCCTAAGGACAAACTACTATGAAATCTGGATCCCATATAACTTACACTTTAATTAACAACACCTCTGAATGATATTTTCTCTTAACTAAGTGGTGCAACATTAGATTCCAACCACAAATCTAGTGTGTCTACCAGTGTTCAAAATTTCGTTCTGTGACGGATGGAAGGGGCGAAACTTACTGTTCCGCCAGCACACCGAAACCGGCACCGGACAAGCGATGATTTCGCAGTGCGTCATCGGGAGTGTCACGCGACAGAAGGAATTGCATGCTCGTCGTTCCAAATGCCTCGCACGCCTAGGAAGCCTCGTACGCATAGGACGCCTCGTAGGCAAAGTCGCGAGACTCCTCCGGCGGTGACGGAGGAGGCGCGGGACTCATCTACCGGCTTAAAAAAAATTAAAAATAATAAATCAGATTAATAATCTGATTTTTTTTATTTTTTTTACTGTAAATATATTTTAAATTTTAAAAATAATAATAAAATTTATTAATTAATATTTTAAAAATTAATTTTACTAATTTAAATTTTATTTAAAAATTCTCAAAAAAAATAAAAAAGTCTAATATATGATATTAATAATCTGATTTTTAAATTATTTTATATTTTTTCACTGTAAATATATTTAAAATTTAAAAAAAAATTATAAATTAATATTTTGAAAATTAATTTTACTGATTTAAATTTTATTTAGAAATTCTAAAAAAATAAAAACAATTCTAATAAATCAAATTAAAATCAATATATAACTTATTTTTAAATTATACACAATCAACATATTTATCTAATAATTACTATATATAAATAAAAATACTAAAATCATATCGGCATGGCACGATACGATACCGAAACTATATCGTTCCGGTCTATGGTGACATCTCGACACGAGACGAGATTTTAAACTTTGGTGTCTATTCTATTACATTTTTGAACCCTAGGAAAGGATATATCACTAGAAAAATTATTTAAATATCTACTAATTATGCTAAATATAATTTTCTCAAGTCATGTTAGTATCTAAGAGTAAATAAGTGTAACTATAAAAATGATAAAATGAGAGGAAAAGAATGTTAAGATGATATGGCTCTTCCAAAAACACAAGTTAAAATGGATCAGAATTGAAGGTGTGAAAAATAGAGGGAAATAGAAAAAACTATGTTTTAATGTAATAAGTGATCTAAAAGATCTAAATATTACTAAAAATATAACCTTAAATATAGTTCAATTCCAGAATAAGACACATGTAGCAAACCCCAAATAGTTAAACGCCTAACTTGTTATTTGTTTGTTTGCAATTTCCACTCATCTTTCTTTATCCTCACTCTTCCAAGTCATCTTCATATCTCATTTTCTTTAAGGATGTCTATACCATTTTAACCTATTTTCTCTCTTGTGAATATTCCTAATTTATTTTTTTACTATTAATTTCACACATCCATCTAAGTATTCTCAACATTTATACACAAACTTTTTACATGTATTATTTCCTAAGTACCCCAAACACTACCATGTAAAACACGACTAGCTATACCATAGTATTACATTAATCTAAGAAAAGAATTAAAGACAAAATATATGATCTTTTTGTCCAAACTTTATAATGAAAATATCCTTCTCCCAAAAACTACATGTATTTTTCAATTAAAAACAATTGGTCCTAATAAATTCCAAGTATGAAAGTTCAAAATCAAATTAAGTACTACGGTTTGAAGGGATTCAAAGAATCCATTCTTTTTACTAGGAACAAAGAATCGTTATGTCTTGGCAAATCAATAGCTAGCTTGTTTTTAGGCCACCCAATACTAGCATTATAAACCAAGAACTGCAATTTCATGCAGTGACGTGCTGAAGTTTTGAAGGGTTAGTTACAGATTGATTGTTATGAAATTGAATAAATTAGGACACAGTTTGTTAAAGTAAAAAAATCAGAATAGACAAGATATTTTTAGCCATTAATCTGTTTTAAAAAATTGTGGTGAGCTGTTAGTTGAAAGGCCATTTAGCACACTGGAACTTTAATCTAGCAATGTGCACATAATTCAAGTATGAGATAATGATACGTGTTGTTGCCTAGTATTGCATTGAATAGTTGTGTGCCATTTGGCATTGCAGCCGTTAGTAAGGCCTGTGACTCAACCATCTACTTCTAAGGAAGCATGTTAAGGTAATTTTCTAGCAAAACCAATATTCAACAAGAAACAAAGAAGCTATCAGTCTGCTATTACTGTCTCTAATGTCATGATTTGCCAAACATTTCACGAATCAATAGAAAGATTAATCATATTTATGTTGATTTAGCAAAGCTATCATCAGATTCTATACAAGTGGTTACTATCTTTTGCTCCGTAAATGTTTGTAGTACATAATTTGGTCAAACAAGAATTCTAATAAATGACCCAAGCCAGTGAAATGGTGATTCAAATGCCAAAAAAACCTAAGAGTGACAAGATAACCATGGAAAATTACAGAAACATAGAATCATATGCATCATTTCAAAGCTGGACATTTTGTTGTGTCTATATTACATTTGCAGGCATTTCACAAATATAAAGAATACATACTATCTTAGATGTCTCAATATACCTTTCAGCTCCACCCATGGCCTCAACCATTTCCTTGCAGAGTTTCATGGGTGGTGGAAATGGCTTGGGATCTCTACCTAATATATAGCCAAAGTCAACATGAAAGAGGCGACCATCATCTCGGAGGAGGAGGTTGTCCAAATGCCTGAAAGTCACATTAGAAAAATGAAAAGTAGGAAAATTGAAAAGTATACAATAAAAATCAGTATATTTACATTCTTCTAGAAATCAAAGAAAGAATTGATCAAATAGTTGAAACAAAGTGCTAAGGTCATGTAAAATGTTTAGCCATAAGGTTGATCCTCATTTCAACTCAAAGAAAGCACGAGACACATTGAGGGATGTTCATCCTATTCTATTGAGCTTGTAGCAAAATATATAGCAGGAAAATTACTCAAACGAAACATGTGGGCAACAAAGTCACTATATTATGCAGTCAAATGCAAATTTCTCATAATATGCATTTTGAAATAATTAATTACAACAAAGAAAAAAGAAGTAGACAGACCTGTCTCCTATCCCCAGTATGTATGTAATAACTGAGTAGCCAGCGCAACTCTTGATAAATGTTTCAAGACATTGAGCTGTTATGCCAAATGGTCCATCTTCATCAGGGTGAAACCGTTGTAAATAACTCACAATACTACGGTCTTCTGATAGAATCTAAGATGATACTATAATATCAGTATTTTCATAATATGTAAAGATACAATGAACCATCAACAAGAAACAATTACTATATTCTTAAGGGCTAAACATTTTCAAGTATAAAACCTGCTCCTTGAGAAACAAATAAAAGCATAATCTAAGCAATGCTTACTCAGTTAAAGGACAAGTGTTAAGTGTAAACTTAATCCTCTCCGCATCACTACAACTCTAAACTCAGTCCGTACTGGTCCAAGTAAAATATCTCTCATATTTGGTTATAAAGTAATTGAAGAAGCAATGTTGATTCATGTACATTAAGCAGTTACTGAATGTACTCTAATTTGGTAATATACTAACTAATCAAGGTTCTAGATACTAGATAACTAAATGATCCTAACTGATTCATTAACTTATAAATTTGCTTTAGTTGATTGTTTCTTCTAACCCAACTTAATGATAGTCTTTATACATGACCTAGTGTAATAATATAAAAGTGTAAAACAAGTCTAAAAAACAAATTATGTTGGCTAGAGAAAGATCATAAAAGATCACGGATAACCCCTCTTTTGAGATATTAATTTTTCATGTTCTCTATTATTTATCTTTAACTATTAATGCAAACAAAATTAAAAAATCACCCTTCAACTACCTACACAGCTCACTATATTTAGATTATTTTCTAGTATTAACAACATTAAATGAAGCTCAGGACCTCATAAGATGTATCATTACCTTATTTCATGTATTTTCTTCTGAAATATAAAGATTCCGTTAATTGTAGCCATGTGTTATCCGGCTAATATTGATGTATCAACCAATTATAATCTATAATAATTATTTTGATCATGACACATTTGAAGACGGGGACAATTATCGAGTTATTCCAACTATAGGTAACCCTCTCTACTTATATGTATATTATTTTATTATTATTTCACACGAAACCCTTGTGAATTTATAAGATCTCAATCAGCTTCTCAAGGCCTTGTACTTTACACAAGACATTATGACACAAAATTTCCAATCATGTGAGTGGAACACAAAACTAATATGTTCAAGAAAACAAGTACTGATCATAGCATGAAAACATGCCAGCAAAATAGTAGTGCACATTTATTTATTCACAAGTGACTAATTCAGTATTGTCAGAACATCAAGATACCTGTGCAAGAGAGCTGGATGGGACAAATTCTAGCATCCCTTCATCTTGCCCAGTTGCAAGAACTCTATATGGAGTTAACTGCAAGTCCAGATTCTCCAATTTTAGCAATCGATCCATTAGAGACACCATTTGGATAACCTGTGTTTAACACAACCCATCAAACTCTTTAAGCCATTAGAGATACACTAAGCTGGCACCATGAACATACACGAAGCAAAAACAGGAAACAAATGAATATAATTTTTCAATAACAAATATTCACCATTGAGAATAATATATTTACACGTTTACTGTGTTCCTTGAACCTTTTTTCCTAGCCCTACCTGTTTGTCTTGGACACCAGACATCAGGATTGACTCTCATAGTCACATTAACCACATGTAAAAAAATTTTAGAAAATGAATTCCCATACATCTAAATTCATATCCATGTGAAAACTCGTCACAAGTGAGTCCAATTAGCGTAGCTTATTTAACAGTTTTATGATTTAGAAGATGTTTCGAATCTTCAATTTACTAACCAGCAACCAAGAACGAACATCAGATGAAACCTCCTAGTTACATTGATCACATGTAAGAGTTGTTAGAATATGAAATGATGCACACCAAAATGGATATGCACGTTTGAATGATTTGGGCAATTCATTCAGAAAAACCTCCTAGTTCAGAAGAACTCTTGTCTGAATGAGTCCAATAATTAACATAGCCTATTGAACAATTCAATGATTTGGGCAAAGTCTATCCCACATCTTCCATTTACCAACAATATGATCTCTAAAAAGAAAAACTTATGTTTACATAACTGAGCAGACTGGGCTCAATTATTCCATAAGAGAGATTTGTAGAACAGAAATTATTGCTTAGAATGTCAAAACTTTATTGTGACTAAAGGTTGAAATTCTCACATGATTTACTTTAGCAAAATAGGAAAGAGGGCATGATCAGAAAATTTTGTATCCAAATCTAGTGGATACATGATATAACTATCTTTTGTTATATGTTTGCTAGGTTATTGCATCTAAAACAACATGCATCGGATTGCCAAAGGAGGATAAGAATAATGTCATAGAAAACTAATCAATAAGAGATACAAAATTCAAATTTAATAGAACCAAAAAAAGGAAACCAACCAGCTGATCTTGACGAAGATCATCCCCCTTTTTAAAGATCACCTTGCAAGTTTCACCACTAAGGGTACTAAATGTAAGACGTAGAGGATGCAGTGCACTTTTGAAAATAGACGACTCTGCTGGGACAATTCCAGTTATCAATGTCCCAGGAGCCAGAGGTGATCGAATGGGCTAACACAAGACAAATAAGAAAAGCATGTGTTAGACATAAAGACACCATAGATATGCAGCTAACCAAATTCAGCTAATGGTAATAATACCTCGTCAAAATAGGTAAGCTCACTAAGAATTCCAGTAAGAAGATGTCGTAACTTCTCTATTTTCTTTTGAGTTCCACCACGTACATTTCTAACGTCCTTTGTAATTGAACACAGCTGAGCTATTAGGTCTGTTTGGCGAACCAAACTCTGCCATAACTTGTATCCATTTTCTTCTCGACTTGTACCAACTTGCAACTGCTCACAACAAAAGAAAGTGTGAGCATTGAGATTCAGAAGCAAGAGAAGATAATTAAATTTTAAAAATTTCAAATCTTTCTTGAACTTTCCAAAACTAAATAAAATTCTAAGATGGATGATCCATCACTATGTAGTCCACAGATAACCAATGTTTGATCATTTCTTTTTTAAATTTTCAACAATAACCTAATAATCTCTCAGGTATCTTAGGTGATAATCCTAGAGGGAAAGTAAAAGTGACAACTAGAAGCAAATAACCCTGGTTTTAATCTTGTTCAGATAGAGGTACAGAATTTACTTTATAATTAATTAGCATAAACCCTAATAGAATTGTGCATGTTAAACACAAAAGGTCATGTACTTGTGTCGTTCCCAGCATAGATATTCTAGTATAGCTTCATGAGGTTCTGCACTCATTCCACAACAGATGCATAATCAAATTTAAGCATTACAAATGTACCTAGGAGTTGAGACCACCACTGTAGTTGTTGACCTGTATGATGCAATTAAAGCTCAAACAACGAGACGGAAAAAAATAAAGGCGAGATTTCTGATTATAACCTAATCGCATTCCGCTGCATCCATTTGTTCTTCTTAAAGATAAATGCCGTCAAAGAAGTGACAAGTCTCTGACACAAATCAGAACATTATCTACCCACCACCCTATAGGTAAAAAAAAAAAGGGCAGCCCGGTGCACGAAGCTCCCGCCATGCGGGGTCCCAGGGAAGGATCCATTGTACGGAGTCTTACCCTGCTTTTTGCAAGAGGCTGTTTCCAGACCACCCTATAGGTAAAGAAATAACTAAATTAAAACTTCATAGAACTCTTCCACAATGTGTGACTATTTAACAACTAACCACTGGTGATTTAATCTGTGCAATATCTGGCATGTTGTTCCTCATTTGGCATGCATAACGTTACTATCTACCTGGACAAGGTTCTTGTCATCAAGTACCAAAGGGGAAAACATTTTAAAGCATACTTTTCTCTCTTTTAACAAAAGAAGCAGACCATCTAGAAATACATAGTTGCAAATCTGGAACCATATTAGGAACATGCCACCGGAAAAACTCAAGGTAGAGCAACAATCACAGATAAAGAATAGCTCAGTGCATGAAGCTCCTGCCAGTGCAGGTCCAGGAAAGGGTCAGACCATATTAGGTCTATTGTATACAACCTTACCTTGCATTGCAATAGACTGTTTCCGCGACTCAAACCCGTGACATCTAAGTCACATTGCAGATTCAACAATCAAATGACATGAGATTGACAGATGTTGCACGAGGCTGTTTCAACAATCACAGATGTTGAAAAAAATATACAGATTCATAGCCTTATACAAGATTGGGATGAAAAATCAATGACAATAATTCATTGCTCCCTGAATATGCAACTGGTGGCATTCCTTCTAGGGATACCAAATAATTATGTGATCTCAACCTACAGAATGACATAAGACAACCTATACGATCTAAAAATTGCAGTACATAAACAAAGAAGTAACTTCTGGCAATTAAGGAATAACAATGAAATGAAATTTAAAATCTGACCTTCATCATGTTGTCCTCCAGCATATCATAAGTACAGTAATAGCGCTTAGCATAGGCAGGATCATGAAGCTCAACTGCTACATACCAACGAAGGAAGCTAGCTAGCTCAATATTTGATAAAGCTGCAATGTTTTAAATGGAAAAGTTTTAAAAGTAAAGACAGAAAAAATCATAGTGAACTGAATAGTATGAAAATCTTGATAGATGAAATTTGAAACTTCAAGATAATATAACTACCATGAAAATGGGATCTGACCTAACAAAAAAAAAGTTGCATTATCATCAAGTCCATAGACAAGTAACAATATTCATTTACTAGCAACAGTTGCAGAAAAGAATGCCAATAGTCATTCAGCAAGCACAATAAATTGATGGCTGTTGAGCAAAGGGTATCTTAGTCAAGGTTTGAAATATCAATCTGTACTAAAGTTTTGATCTTTGACTGAAATGGTACCATTTTAGCAATGTGCCGAGCATTAGTATACTTCAATGTGTCAAGATCAACTCATGAGTTTTAAGCATATAATATTCTTTTACTGACTTTGTCTAGTTCCAAATACAAATCTATAGTATTAGAAAGTTAATTGAGATTAAAATTTTAAAGCACTAAGAGATAGAATATAACTAAGCATTAAAATGAGGGTCATGCATAAGATAATGATATTGATTTTTGTAGCATCCTAGTGAGATTGTACTTATAGTTTTTAATGTAGATTAAATAAAGCTTATAGGACATTTGGCACTGGAGCTAACTTATCCACGTTGATAAATATATCTCAGTTAACAACAATTGGAATTGGAGATGACATAAGTGTAATATATGGATAGTTTCTTTGACTCTGGCATGCCCTCCCTTTACTATTGTTGTACTTTCTCTCCCCATTCTTTTTTTTGGGTTTTTCGTCTCCTTGCCGTCAACAAAGAAAATTGAAAGATAAATGATGGAAAGAAATTCTTCCTTTCTCAGTAGACTCTAAGCGGTATCAATTAAGGTAAGTCCTGTAAGATGTAAACACAGGTGATACAATATCATTCAACTATCTGACATAATATCACTATCAGTCAATGATTAGAGCAATACATTTCTACTCTGCCTACTGTGCTGACAATACCCTTTGGCACTTGAAACCAAAGGTAAGAATAAGTAATAATAATGTAATCATGTCTAATGATTCCATGGATGTATTCTCATTGTTTAGAGAAGTTATAGGTAGTAAAGAAACATGGTTTCAAATTGAATTTCTCACAACTAACAAGAAATCAAACGCCAAGAATTGTAACAATATGTGCATCAGGAATCAGTAGGCATCTTAATGCTATTACTGAAAAATATCTCCTGGGAATGAAAGGACTGATTATCTAAAATTTTAATTCTATGCAGGTCGCCATTGGTTTTTCGATATATGTGCAGTCCTGAAGAAAAAGCTAAAAGACAATATTGGAGGACTACACAATGTTTTAGTGCGATGGACAAAAGTGTCATTCTCTATTCTTGGTGAGATGCAACAGAAAAATTTTGTTTGCCAAGCAGGGTTACAGAATTACTATACCTACACAATTATATGTTGTAACACGCAATTTACACTTTAAGGTAAATGTAGCTCAATATTAACACAGGATGGTAAGAAACAACAATAAAAAATAAAATAAAATAAAAATAAAAAACAGTAGCTTAACAAGGAGAATATATTCCATCTATATTATAGATATATATCTACATTCCCAAATCTATTATTTTGAATGCTGACTTCATTTGTCAATTGACCAATTCATCGTCAACACAAACAATTTGCCAGCAATTGATACATGTCAAGCACAATAAATACCAGAACCAATATGCCCAACCCCCTATTTAAAACTCCGACTAAAATGCCCCAACAGTCAAAAAAGCTAGTTTGAGGTATTTAAGTCAAGTGCTTGCTGCTTCTTTACTAAAAAAGTGGTTGTTATTTGTGTTGTTCTTTGGGATAAGGATCAGTTCACGTGAGTCTGTGCTTGCTCTCGACCACAAATTTGAGGTTGGTTAGGGCTTCAACATGAGCTTGGATTTGATGACAATAAGAATTCCAAGTTCTACATATGCAGCCATTGTTGATCAAGGATATAAACTTGACATGCACACATAGTCTAATCACATTGGGTATGTTATATTCTTCAATGAAGGATTTGATGAGAACTTCATTCTATCATCCCTTTTTATTTTATTTAACTGGCATCTTTGTGATACTATAATGTTAAGATATGTTAAAATTAAATCATCACTTCTCTAATCATGTTTTCAATTAATGGCTAGTAGCGATCCGTGATTTACCTCCTTTGTATTGGCCTAGGGACGGGTTGGCGGGGGCGCTGAGGCGAGCGCCTTCTGCCACATGCCACATGTTTTCAATTAATATAGGTGACAGACTTGCTACAATGGAACAAGGGGTCAATTCCAGATAGGCACATGCCCTCGGGGAAAAAAAACCTTCCCACCCCCTAGCCAACTTGGCAGTTGGCTATAAGCTGACCCCGTGATTTATCTCCCTTCACATAACCTGCGGATGGGCTGTGAGGAGCGCCTGGGGTGAGCGTAATCACCTTTTGCTACCATGTTTTTAATTAATAGAAGTTTGAGAAATAAATATGGATAAAACTTTACAAGGGTTCTAGACTAAATATTGATTTTATTCCACCTCAAGTATAAATCCAAATTGAAATATAAATCATATTTTGGAAGTTGTCTCGTTATTGATTTTACTTCACTTAAATTGCACTTATTCTTTTAAAAAGAAAAATAATTATTTTCAATTTAATATTATTTACCTTTTGATATTTTTTTATTCATATATTCAATCAAGTGTACGTGATCCGACCCTTCCCCGATACCCGCAATAGCAAGACCTTTATGCACCGGACTACCCGTTTATATTCAATCAAGTGTATTAAATGTGTACTCAATTGCACAACATGTAGACATACAAACTAGGGATGACAATGGATAGGATTTAGGTCGGATTTCAAATCCTCCGTACCCATCCCCATTTATTAAATCTATCCTCATACCCAACTCCATATCCATCGGGTATTTAACTTTCATCTCCAACCTCATACCCGTCGAAAGATCGGGTAATCATATCCTACCCATCATCCTATTACTACTTACAATTCTTTTTTAAAAAAAAATATTTCAATGAACCTATAAATATTTATTAAATTCTTAAATTCTTGTACTCCACGCCAACGTTTAAAATCTCAACTTGTGTCGAGGTTTCGATCCCAGACCGGAACGATACGGTTTCAGTATCATATCACGTTGTGCCGATACGATTTCGGCATTTTTTTATTTAAACTTGAAATAATCTTCTAATAATAATAATTCAACTATCTTAATTTAGAATGATCCAAGGTTTATAAGATTATAAGTATTGTATTAGAAATCATATACTTGACAGACCTTTATCAAAATTTCTTAAATAAAAGATATATAATATTTCCTAAGCAGATTAGTAGAGACATTCTAAGATAAAAATATATGTTTCATATGTCGAAAATAAGAATTCTAAAAGTAAAAAAGCTAAATGTCTTAATATTCATGGCTCTAAATTTTAAATTAATTCTATATTTTTTCTATAATAAGTATATAAATTAATTAAAAAATGCTACGTTATATATAATAATTATATTAATTAACTATTTATTTATTTAAATTAATTATTATTTTAAATAATATATATTTAAAATGATAAAAAAACAGAATATTAATTAAATAGTAAACCAGAAAAAAATATAAAATAATTAAAAAATATCAGAATATTAATCTTATTTATTAGAATTCTTTAAATTTTTCAATTTTTTAGAATTTTTAAATAAAATTTAAATTAGTAAAATTAATTTTCAAAATATTAATTAATAAAATTTATTATTTTTTAAAAAAATTTAAATATATTTATATTTTATTGGGATAATTTAATTAGGCTTTATAAAAGCCTCTTCGAAATATCACACTTAAGTTAGCAAATGTTTGAATTAATTAAATCAAAATATTTAATTTTTAATAGTAAAACCTTGAATTCCCGATCTTCTCTTGTCGCGGCGCCGAAGAGTCGCGGGATACGCCTCTGGCGCCACCAGAGGAGTCGCAGGACTCCTCCAGTGCCGCTAGAGGAGTCCTGCGACTCCTCCAGCCGCAATCACGATGGAATCGCGGCACGCCTTCCGTCGCGTGAAGACGAGCGCGTGCGATTGTCGCGTGCTCAATTCCTCTGTCGCGTGCACAAAATTGTTGCTAAATTGGTGTCGGTTTCAGTGTGCGGGTGGAACGGTAAATTTCGCCCGTTCCGCTCAGCACATAACAAAATTTTCAACCATGCTCCTCGCACTCCTTCGATCGGGTGAGGAGTTCTCTTGGAAAAAAAGATAAGATATGTGTTGATAATCGAGTAAAGAGACAAACTATGTTTTTTTTTTTCGAAGCGGAAAGTGGACTATATATATATATATATATATATATATATATATATATGTCAGGTAGGGTATTGGTAGGATTTTACCACATCCGCCTTCATACCCGAACCAAAAAATACTCATACTCGAATACTCGATTATTTAATCGAATCTAAAAATTCCCTCCTCCATTCGGGTCGGATATCGGATTCCCCTTCGGATTCAGAGAACCTATCATCCCTATACAAACTATATCCAGTAAATCTAATTGGGCAAATAATGAACATCTCTAGAAATTCCAATTTGATATTCAAAGGAAGCATAGTCCCAAAATCAAAAAATATAAAATATCCTAAACAAGGACTATTTAGCAAAAATGAAGGCAAAGCAAAACTGTTGATCCAATAATGACAATTAAAAGTTGAAATGAAGAAAAGACATACAACGTTGCACAAGAAATTGTGCCAAGCGAGACTTATCACTTCTCTCAAAGCGAAGAGCCTGGACCAACTGAAGTAAATAACATTTGAGTTCCTCATCATCAGCCCTCTCAAGGACACTAACTGCATAAGCGCGAACCTGTATGGATATTTTGCAAGAAAATTTATCTAAATTTATCATCAATTGAAGTGTCATATCACAAGGAAATGCATGAAATTACTCATTATTAAGTTTTTTTAAAGAAAAAACCCAGCTATTTCTTGTAGTTACTCTTTTCAGAGGCACAACATTGATTACTTGAAACAAAGGATAAACTCTAAACACAATAATAATAGGAAGATAGTCAGTTCTGTCACCAACATCAGTGCTGCGTATTTAATATTCCATTGAATCTTTACCAGTCACTTAGATAAAGTAAAGCTGGTTGCTTTCAGTTAACAACTAGTCCTATCATAAATCTGAACACAGAGGACATGTCACCACATAGGAATGCACTAGTTGGATAGTCATTTAAGCACACATCTCGAATAAGGCAACAATGTTATACATCCATAAGACCTTTTTCAGTTATAGGAGGCCCAGCAAGAAAGAAATAATGTCGAGACAAGGGACGCATACTGACTAGCAGATTTTTTAAGAACACATGTGATACCAAGGTTAAACTAATTATCATTAATTTAGACTTCTAGTCCCCCAAACTAATATGGGTTAGTTTTACATTGGCATTTCAACAGTGAGTTGGCAGTATATTGAACACATTGAACATGCAGAAAACCAACATCTTGAATACTCACTTCTTCACTTTCAAAAACAGGAGACAGAAGCTCCAATGCATCAGTAACATCAATGCTTTCCCACCTTCCCATCAAATCAATTGCTTGTTTTGCTTCCTGTTGAACATATTCACATCAAATGCCAGGCAAGTAAATAATCGTAGAATTTATATATCAGAAACATTTAAATGGTATCTTAGTGTAAAATATATAAACTGATATTGTTTGATAAGTGAGTAGATAAACAGGATTTTTAATTGTGCTTGGAAGGAAAAGTAGATTAATTTTCAAGGACAAGAACAGCCATAATTGCCAATACCACAAGATCCATACAAATAGGGGGAAAAAAAAGAGAAATGGGGCTTACAGCAGTAAAATTACATTTATTCCCTCTACAACCCCCCCTCCCAAAAAAAAAAAAAAATGAACCCATTACCTCCATCTTGGAAATAAAAAGGAATTGAATCTGATTTAGATTTCAGGGCTGGGGTTTTGCTTCATGAGAAACAACAAAATTCCAATGGTCCAAGGGAGATATCAGGTTTTAAAAAAAAAAAAGGCATAACTTCCAAAGTACTTCAAATTCTAGTTAAGGATAGCAATCAGATACTATAGTAATTACTATCAGATGTGTAAATGTGTAAGGATAGAATGCTCAAAATCTAGATGCTAGATCAATTCACAAGATAATAACCTGAATATCACTCCATTCAACACAACGTAGAAATTTAGTAAGAGCTCTCTTCTCCAACATCAAAGAGAAACGAAATTTCCATAACAATTGTCTTTCATCACCCGTCAGTGTGCGTGTTGGAGGATACTTCAAGATTCCCTGTATCAGCCTACACGCCAAATTGCACAATTATTAGTTAAAAAATGGTAGTATCAGGTTCAGCGAATAGAATGCTTTCATAGAGAAGTAGCAAGGCATTGTTGTCAACAAATGTTGCACATAAAACAATATATGTTCTTTTTTTGAATTGCTGGAAGACCAACAAATTGTTAAAGAAACTTTATTAACCAGAGTACATTCAGTGATGTGTATGTATGTGCACAGGAAGAAGGATAAAAGAAAGGCGACCATAAGTTATCTAAGGTTCTTAGCAACACGAATTGCATCCTCAAAGACTATATCATATCATTAGCAAGGTATTAATTTCGTTCCATGTTGGTATGGGTAAAACTTATTGTTTCACCTGCCACTCAGATCATGAAACTTACTCAATATTCAAGATGATGCAAGTGAATTGAGTTGAGGACCAATGATTGGCAATAGGGCTTCTATGAGAAGCTTTTGTGAATTGTGATGAGGTGACTTACAAGATGCAGAGCTTCTTCAGCAATAGTTTCCGGCCTCCTCAAACCAAAACCAGTTTGAGCCACAACAGGATGTGAGGGCTAAGCTTACACGATGGGATGACTCATGAGGTGAACACGAGGGTTTGTGCTAACTGCACCACTGTTCTACAACCCAAGCCATTACCTCCTGCTCTTCTTCTTATTCATCTGTTATGGCTCTACATAAGTTTGAACTTGATTCTACATCACATCTCCTTCCTCTTTTTCTTCAATGCCTTTGGCACGTGTGTCAACAAGCCCAGCACAGCACCAACACCAGGACCATCTCACTTCAACTAAGGTCGGAAACCCCAACTTGGAACAATATTTCAAACATTGATCACTGGTGCCATTTATAAATATGAATAATCTTTTTATGAAATTACCATCTTGATCTTTTTTTCTCAGGGATAATTAGTAATTGAGGGTGTATTACGGCTTCAGCCAAATGATCTAAAGCAGAAGCAGGATGTCTAAAGGGGGATTTACAGGAATTTGGTCTGATATGAGTTCAATTTGTGTTTATTTTGGCTGATTGAGGATAAGAGAAGGTGGGAATCATCTTGAATTCGCTTTTGGGCTTGAATCAGGCTTAAATTAGGTTTGGATTGGACATTTTAGAGTTATGAAATGGTAAAGTTGTTGCCGTGTGACCTAATGATGGTCACGGGTTCGAGTTGTAAAAATGTAGAGTCAGGTTACGTACAATAGACCCTTCCCCGAACCCATATTGGCAGGAGCTTCATGCCATGGGCTCCCCTTTTTTGTTGGACATTTTAGATCTGAACCAATGTTGAACTAGTTAAACTGGTCTGTCTCAGATTGGATAAATTTGCAAGTTAGGTTTGTACTATCGATCACTTTTTCCCAACTCTTGTACAACCCTCTCCCTCTCCACTCATGGTACCAATCCAAAGTCCAAACCCTCCACTTCTCTCACAATCTCACACATATATCTGCCATCGATAGTCAACTGAGCCTCGCTGCACGCAATGCACTCTCCACTAGCTTCATTGTCTCACAGCCCATCATCACTTGCTGTCTTTTGTTGCAACAGCCTGATGTCGTCACCTAGCAGCTGAGATCCTTTTTTTATTCTGCTGCTTAAGCAGAAGCCCTAGCCAATCCCCTTTTCAAGGTGCACCAAGCAGTGACCCTACTGCCCCCTTGCACCTCGTGCCTTTTTCTTTGATGTTTATCTTTGTTCATAATTGTTGTTGACTTTTTTCTATAATTTTCCTATATGTGAGATCTTATAATGTATGTTCATAGTTTCATATAGCTGTGTAGTGACAAGTGACAACATGGTGTTATATGTTATATCATGCTAGACTATTACTTGCATAACTATTCATGTAAGTTATTATGCAATATATATATATATATATATGAAGTTTTATATGATTGCATGATATTAATAAATGTGGTCTAGCAAGCGGTAATGTAAAATGTTATTTTGGAATGAATAGTATTTATTCTTGCTAGTGTTGGTATACATTTATGATGGTAAGTAGTTAGACTGAGACACATTATAGTAGGTTAGGATATGATAGTTATGTGACAAAACCTAATACAACAATAGAAAATTTACTTATGGATGATGAGAGTTTATGGGTGAATTGCAAATGAGACATGATGCTCTATTGGCAAAAAATCACACATGCTTCGAGAAGGGTGTCCCTATTTCAAACATCCTCTCTTATCCTATCGGTAATATCTTCACCAATATCTTCATATTGAATAAAAGATGCAAGATATCAAAAACTTACTTAAAGCTTAAAAAAATTATATAATATGTTTAATTACTATGGTATATTTATGAAAAAAAAAACACATTCCGAAGCACTTTGAATCAAGAACTCATCAAATTAGAACATGGAAGTATTTTCAGATGATCGAGGATGATCTTTTGACTAATGGTTTCCATGACCTAGCTTAGAAAAGAGTGTTTTGTGATAATGGTACGTGAAAAAAAATGCATTTCCAATAAATTGAAAGTAACTCAGGCAGGAAGAGTGCATCCATCATAACAAAAGAAATAAAGATTAGTATGATAAATGCCATATAGTAATTGCAGTATTCTCGAGGAATCTACTGGGCAGAGGCAGACCCATGATAAAAGATTAAAAGTAATGAATTTGAATGCAACTGGCAACTGCCCCAGCTGTCAGCTGTGGTCACGACCCCCTAGAGCTGCTAATGAAGACAGGATGATGAGAAACTTAGAAGGCTAGAAACAATATAGAGTCCAATTATCTCCCTAATATGATACTGATTTCTATTATTCAAGTAGCAAACACAAATATTCCTTGGCAAACTACATGCTCCCTGGGACACAATGTCGGTATACTTAATCCAAAGTTCAATGTTCCAACCATCAGGTTCAAATTACCATGAAAATGCAATTGTTGACTAAACTTTGTGGGCCTATTTTTAATCAAGAAATCTAGAATGACTTAAAGAAAGTTAAGCTTTGTTAAATAATGGACAATGATAAACAATTAAACATAGAAAAAGCATGGAAAAGCAGAAAATTGCAGCTATAAGAATGAATTTACTTTCTCTCGTTAGAGCTTGGTTTGAGATCCCTATCTATAATCCCACGTGTCAAGCTTCTAGCAAGTTTTAATTGCTTGTGCTCAGAAGGATTTGTCCTTCCAACTTCAGGATCCCATACAGTAACAAGCTCATTTGTGGATGATACAGGGGATGGTGCAAAAAAGTTTGCCCCAGATTCCTGCACGTCAAGTATGAGAAATAAGATCAACATTATTGACAGAGTTATTCTTCGTTTTGAGTTGGTCATGACAGATAGAAAGATTTCACAATAAAACCAAATGCATACTAAAACATTGTACCGAAAGGATAATCTAATAGCAAATTTAAATCTTGTGTGGTCCAAGTGAAATTCCACAAAGATTGAAAAGGCAACAAAGTCAAGTTTCAGTTGTAGCCAGTAGCTTAGAGAAACACTATGCAACCAGCCTGAAGTTGCTCCTCACCGCCCAATATAATGGATTGAAAGATGTACAAACATAGATGAATTCTACACATTTGATCTCATAAATTATGTAATCTAAGCGTCTAAGTTATCCATGAGTCCATGACTAAGATCTCTAACGACAAAGCATGGAAAAAAAGTCAATGCTCCTCTCTATAAAACTCAGTTAATATCATTAACCATCACCAAAATAATTTGAGATTTTACTTTGGCAATCTTCCTGTTACATGAAAAATGGTTCTCGAGGTAATACTCATTTCCAAAATTACTGAAAAGGTAATTGTGTAATAATCAAATGATGATAACTTAGGACCTCAACTGTCACAGAATTACAGTTCTAGCAGCCAACCCTTTTTTAACCAATTAGCAATGACATAACAAAATCAATGAAAGTGTTTTATATGTGGCTACTATATATGTATGAGATTGGAAGCATGAAGAGTCCACATTTTAGCAAACAAAAAGATGCCATGAAATCATGAAAGCCTTGTGAAGGTACAGCTAACCTGGAAAGCAACTCTGTGTTCAAAAGTGCAGAAGCTGACAACCACGCTAAGGTGAGAATTGTCACTATTAAGGTTTTCTCTGTCCTTAATTTTATCCATAGCTTTAAAAGTAAGACGATCCAGCCAATCAATTTGTTGTATTTGGCCCCTTTCATACTTGTTTACAAGCCTCTCCAGACGTTCTATCTCCCCACGCTCATGTTTAGCAACCTGCTAATTTGTAGGCATTTAAAAAGGTGGATGACTATTGATGCAAAGTCTATGTGAATAAAAAAAAATATCCAACTTATAACCTAATAATAACCTTTCCTGGTGTAGAAGTCGGAATTGCTCCATCTGCTTCTTTTCCAGGCCAAAGTCGAAGCTTTTGCCTCCCTGATTTTAGTTGTTTTTTATTATTAAACAGATAAATTGTTGCTCCACCAACTAAACCATTATCATTACCACATGAGACATCCCAAACCTACAGGGAAATTAAACACAGAAACATATCTTAAAACAACAAGGTACTGATGAATATGCACAGAAAGATAACGGAGGTACTATATATTGAAACAAAAACAGATCCACGAGATTCAAGAAAACAAAAGCAATTTATACAGATAAAACAAACATCTATAAATTGTTGTATGTTTAAACTTGGTATTCCTTGTTGTTGATCTGATATTCCAGATCCAACTAAATTACTAGGAAAGATTACTTCAACACTTGTGGGGAAAAAAGTATATGTGTCTACTACCATTGAAGAAGATTATAAGAATTGAAGCACAACCAGCTCTCTTAATTTTCTCAATAGATTCTTGTCATCTTATCTTATGAAGATATCTGTCAATGTTTTGTCATAATTTTGTGGGATATAAAAATAATAATATCTTCTCTGAGTGTACAGTACCATTCTGGTCTCAGTTCCCTAGGTATCTCATAAGCATAACAAACATGATTATAAGTTAAATGTTATAGCACAAATCATTACCCTACTTAAAAAATAAGTTGCAGATATCGTCCAAATATGAAATCTAAAAATGCTCTCTCACCAGCCCTACTTACTGCACCTCATCCATAGATGCACGACATAGATAATTATGATACATGTAACATCAGCAGAGGCCATAGAGACAGCAACAAATCTTTTCATACTTATTAACTGATATGTTAAGTTTAATAGCAACATATAGTGATTGTTATAAAGCCATATATATGTTAATTCTGAGCTAATAATAAACAGACAAGAACTAGGAGTTTTAGCATAATACTTCATAGAAAGGAATCTAATTCAGAAATTAGAATCATGTTCAAATGGAAATAAAGAACATAAATCACATCTATCAGCAAGACAATTAAACAAATTTTTACAAATTAGCATAGCGTTAGGCCATTTTATGTCAATCTATAAGAATCAAGGAGAAAAAAAAATCATGGCTATTGCTAGAGTCAGAGTATGTGCAAACTTACAGTAAAACCAAGTATACTTCATAGAAAGGAATCAAATTCAGCAATTAGAATCATGTTCAAATGGAAATAAAGAGCATAAATTGCATTTATCAGCAAGACAATTACGCAATTTTTTACAAGGTAATATATCTTAAAGCCATTTTATGTCAATGTATATGAAGCATGGAAAGAAGAAAAAGATCTATTGCTAGAGACGCAATATGTGTAGACTTACAGTAAAACCAAGCTGAGCCCGTGAAGTTAAGTCCCGGTACTTTGTGCTCAATGTGATGAGCTCATTCCAGCAATATGGATGTCCTGATGATTCTAGCCTGGGCATATGAAACTTTTTCACTTAGATAATATACAAATAAATAAAAGGTTAAAAAGGTATAAAAATAGAAGGAACTCAGAGCTCTATGTAGCTTTTATGGTTACAAATAGAGTTGAAATAAGCACATGCAGGGTGAAAAGAATAGAGAAAACCTTGTCCTTGTGGGCAGCCCAAAGGGGACACCATCAATATACAAGGTACACTCAACAAATAGTTCTGCATTTTTGTTCCCACTTGATGAATTGCTTTCTGAACAAGATTAAAAAAAACAATGGAATATAGTATCTAACAACACAATGATAGGAAAGAAAAATGTAGACAACAGTCAGTATTATAATTAGTATACAAAGTCTAAAAAGAAAAGCCCAAAATTTTGTGCTAATGTAGGCATTACATATATTCTTATAATCTTGATATGGCTTTTTACCATTCTAGTAAAAAAAAATCATTGTAAAATAAAATTTCCAAATACTTTGTTCACAGGACTGACTCCGAACTAAAATCACTTACAATAACCCAAAATACAACTAAAACTAAATATAGCTATCTATTCTTTTTTTATTACTGATGTGGAGCTTGTTGGCATAGCTAATGAACACATAAAGTTACCCCTCTTTTGGAAATTGTGTTTTCCCTCGAGGACAAAGTTAAAGGTGAATGTGTGTTCTTGGAGGAGACGAAGGAGGTTGTGATCTAGAACTCAAGAGTTGCAAGCAATGACAATCTAGAGGAAGATGAAAAGAACGAAGCTATACATTGGCTTGAGGCTACTCCACAAGAACTAAGTTTGAAGATTTCACTAGTTTGCCAAGGTTGTCAACCGTAACGCAATAGGTGTTGGAACTTCTGTCCCCTTCTACAGTTAGCCAATTAAGTGTTTTGATGAATTGGACAAGGGATTTAAGTTAGGTATGTTGTTATATCTAAAACTCCGCCCATGGCGACCAGTCATGGCCGGTCCCAAGCCCGGATAAAGGAAGAGGGTTGTGTTAGGTTGCTAGCCAGCGTCAAAACTATGGCAAATATTCAATAAATGGATTCATTAAACTATTGTACTAATGCTAGGTTGTTCTCCGGAAGGAACGCGTTACAGGGTCCGACTGTAACGTCTCGGCAAAGACCGTTACATCTCCAGAACTCGGGTGTAATGCTAAATATGCAAGAGTTCGCGTTACAGGGTCCGACTGTAACGTCTCAGCAAGGACCGTTACATTTCCATGAGAACTTGGGTATAGTGTTAAATAGATAAGAGTTCTTACATCATAGGTTGGATAAGAACAAATATGATAGGAAAACTAATAATCTAAGATTTGAAACATGGAACATAGGAACTCTCACTGGTAAATCAATGGAGGTAATAGATATGATGATTAGGAGAAGAATTAGTATTTTGTGTGTACAAGAGATAAAATGGACAGGCGAGAAGGCAAAGATGATAGAGAACTCGGGTTTTAAATTATGGTACACTAGAAAGAGTAAAGCAAGAAATGGAGTGGGTATTATAGTAGATAGTTTGTTAAAGGATGAAGTTGTAGGAGTAGTTAGAAAAGGGGATAGAATTATAGCCCTTAAAATAATAGTGGCGAAAGAAACTATGAACATAATTAGCGTATATGCACCACAGGTAGGATTAGATGAAGCTACCAAATCAAGGTTTTGGGAGGACTTAGATGAAATATTACAAAATATTCCACCAAATGAAATGATTTTAATATAAGGTGATCTAAATGGGCATGTCGGAGTGAAAAATGAGGAATATAAGAGAGTACATGGGAGTTATGGGTTTGGAACGAGAAATGAGGAAGGGAAACTATATTAGATTTTACGATAACATATGACCTTATATTAGCTAATACATTTTTTACGAAAAGAGAAGAACACTTAGTCACATTCAAAAGTGGGAATAATAAATCGTAAATTGACTTTCTTATGGTTAGGAAGAATGATAGAAAGATTTGTAAAGATTGCAAAGTCATCCCTGGAGAAAGCTTAACTACCCAACATAGGGTAGTAATGTTGGATATGCGCTTCAAACATAGTATAAATAGAAAGAAAATATATATGATTCCTAGAATTAAGTGGTGGAAGTTAAAGGATGGGAAGCAAAATATATTTAAGGAGAAGGTAGAAGTACAAGCATTAAATGAAATATACGATGACTCTAATACAACATGGGATAAAATGGTATCAAAGTTGAAAATAGTAGCTAAGAGTGTACTCGGTGAGTTAAAGGGACATGCACCACTAAATAAAAAATCTTGGTGGTGGAATGAGAAAGTACAAGAGAAAGTGAAGGAAAAACGAATAACTTATAAGGAATTATATATTTGTAAGAACAAGGAAAACTTAAAAAATATACAATAGCCAAAAAAGAAATTAAGAAAGTAGTGAGTGAAGCAAAAAATGAAACTTTTGAACGATTATATCAAAAATTGGATACAAAAGAAGGGGAAAGAGACATTTATAGAATAGCTAAAACGAGAGAAAGAAAAACAAGAGATCTGAGCCAAATAAAATATATTAAAGATGAATGTAATAGGATATTAATAAACGATGGAGAAATAAAAGAGCGGTGGAAGAGGTATTTTCATCAACTTTTTAATGAAGGTTTAGGTGACCAACTTAACTTAGGTAATTTAAGTAGGTCAAATGAGCATAGAAATTTTAATTTTTATCGTAGAATTCAAACTTCAGAAGTAAAACAAACTTTGAATGAGATGCACAATGAAAAAGTCGTTGGACTAGACGATATTCCGATAGAGGTATGGAAGTGCTTAGGGAAACAAGCTATTGAATGGCTTACAAAATTATTTAACATGATATTGAAAACGAAAAAAATGTCTGATCAATGGAGGATAAGTACTCTAGTTCCCTTATATAAGAACAAGGGAGACGTGCAAAATTGTGTAAACTATAAGGGTATTAAACTAATGAGTCATACTATGAAACTTTGGGAAAAAGTAATAGAAAAAAGATAAAGGAAGGTCGACAGTAGAAGCTATACATATTCTTAAACAATTAATTGAAAAATATCGGGAGCAAAAACAAGATCTACACACGGTATTCATTTACTTAGAAAAAGTTTATGATAGAGTCCCAAGAGAAATTATATGGAGAATTTTAGAAAAGAGAGGTGTTAGCATAACATATATTGAACTAATTAAGGATATGTATGAGAATGTAACGACCAGAGTAAAGACTTCAGGCGGAATAACTGAAGCATTTCTAATAAAGATAGGGTTATATTAAGGATCAGCTCTAAGTCTCTATCTTTTTACACTAATTATGGACAAACTCACTTCGCACATTCAAGACACTGTACCGTAATGTATGTTATTTGCAGATGATATTATTTTGGTAGATGAAACACGTGAAGGAGTAAATGTTAAACTAATCTTGGAGGAAAACACTAGAAGGGAAAGGTTTTAAGTTTAGTAGATTAAAGACAGAATATATGGAATTTAAGTTTAGCAATATTAGAAGTAATGAAATAATTGTTAAGATAGGAGAGGACGAGTTGCCTAGAACCGAGAGATTTAAATATTTAGGATCATTTTTACAAAACGATGGAGGGATTAAGAGAGATGTCTTACATAGAATTCAAGCAGGATGGGTGAAATGGAGGGGAGCGTTGAGTGTTTTATGTGACCGTAAAGTATCTCTTAAACTTAAAGGGAAGTTCTATAAAACCGCAGTTAGACCTGCTATGTTATATGGAGTTGAATGTTGGGCTATGACTCGAGCATATAAGCAGAATATGAGAGTTGCAGAGATGAGGATGTTAAGGTGGATGTGTGGACATACGAGGATGGACAAAATAAGAAATGAGGGCATTAGAGAGAAAGTCGGAGTTGCATCTATTGAGGAAAAAAACCGAGAGACACGTTTAAGATGGTACGGACATGTACTTAGGCGATCAATAAATGCTCCAGTTAGGCAATGTAAAACTATGATAAACATGCATATCAAACGAGGAAGAGGAAGACCAAAAAAGACTTGGTTAGCAACAATAAAACAAGATAAAATTTATTTAAATATAGATGATGATATAATAGGAGATAGAGTTCAATGGCGTAAAAGAATTCATACAGCCGACCCTACCTAGTGGGAAAAGGCTTGATTGTTGTTGTTGTTATATCTAACTTGTGTGTGATGTGGCCAAGGTGTTTGATAGCTCAATGGCTTGAGAGAGGAGAAGAAGGAATGGAACATCCAAGAGACTACAGGATGAGATCGGTGGAGATGAAGCGAGCCAACATTTAAGGGCCGTCGGAGAGGTCCGTAGATAAGAAAAGGATAGTGTGGGCATCCAAGGGACCACAAAATGAGATCCATGAAGATGAGAGAAGGATGGCGTGGGCATTTAAGGGATCGCAAGTTGAGATCCATAAAGATCAAAGAAGGATGGTGTGGACATCCGAGATACTATAGGACAACAAGAATCAGAGCAACATAAAGCCAAGGAGATGAACTACATAAGAAAAGGCGTGAAGGATGGCATAAAGAGGAGCCAAAGGCTCAGAGCATCTAAGGGACGTAACTTGACAAGAGAATACCTCAAGATTTAGAAAAACTCTATGAGAGATGTGAGCGGAGTACCTTGTATTGATAGTAGATGACAACTTAGGCGAACTCGACCATGATTGTGATTGAAATCAAAGGAACCAAGCAATTGATGATTGAAATCCAATCGATTGGTAGTTGAGTCAACCACACTCCAAGTGTTTCAGGATTTTGTTATTTGAATAGTTGTGGTTGTAGATTAGTCGGCTCGTGATTGTGGTATTCAGTAACCCAACCTCGAGTGTTTGGGGTGTATGGGTTGCCCAGTTGATTGGTGATTGAATATTGCAAGTTAGATGGGTATTCTAGAGTGGATCAATCAACTAATGGGTAGCAATCAATCAATTGTTGGTTCAAATAGATACAAAAGATCAAATGTTCGTCAATCAACTAGCCCAATCGACTAAGATTCGTTTGGCAGGGAACATCACTGATAAATCCATTGATGGTACGTCTAGTCAATTGGTGCTATAGTAATCGATTCAAGTGCAACTAAAGATGGAAATTTCAATGGCACAATGTGAACAAGACACTATGGATTAATCGACTAATGGAGGGCAAATAGTTAACTGATGGTTTCCATGATCATAGAACGTTGGGCTATGAAGAATAGCATAGAATGCCCATTTTTATATCCTAACATAGAACTTATAAGTAAATATTTATAAACTTCATGTTGTGCATTGTATTCAGGAACGATCTCACAAAGAATAAAATACATTGTCAGTCTATCATTCTGCAATCTTACTAAAGTCATAGACTAGATTAATTATTAGAACTGACCACTCATTGCCCTTTTTGCTTGACTAACCCAATCCAGGTTAACCAGAATAAGAAAAGGATATCACCTGATTAGACTTTACAGTTATAAAATTCAAAGTTCTTGTGCTTAACTGCGTTGGAAAAAGAAGCCTGAAGAAGATAAGAACACTCACCTAGAGATGTAACAGAATTTGGCAAATTGCCTTCAAGCCTCTCGATCCGTAAGGTCACCGGGAGATTTATATCACAGGACAGGAAAAAACGGAACTCGTTTCCACCCATATGGATTATCCAAGTTTTTCAAAGCACTACACAAGAACCATAAAAACAATCATCAAGTAGGCCTAACAGAACGTGAAGTAGCTATCAACGGGAACAATTAGATGGAATAGATGACAATTGGTCAAAAATAGCATACAATTCAAACGAGGATCCTGATGCAGCATAATTTCATGAAAACAATGCATACAACTAATTTCTTCAAACACTGAACAGACAGCTAAGTTTGCAATCACAGTAATCAAACAAGAGGAAATTTAAGAAGCAAATAGTGTATACTGATTAAAACTTCACGCCCAGGTTAGAAACCGCTGTTCACCCACAGTGGCAGCCCAAGTAAGAAATGGTTTGGCGTCAATCTCTACTCGGTCCCGCCGGACAATCAAGTTTCCACCTTGGCGTCAGCAGGGGACACGACGATTCATCGAAGGTTGGAAATTGCAATCCAATCTTAACCGTAACACACCAGATCGGCAGCCCGGTCATTCACCGATCCAATCTGCCCACTTCAAGAGGAAAGAAGATCTTCCACCTCTGGCCCTTCAATCCCGTGATCTCAATTGCCGATGAATTTGACGCGCCGCTCGCGACAGGTAGCCCTAAGAGGGAAATAGGAAGAGCGAGGGTTTGGAACTCGCCGACCGTCGGCGTCGCTTTTAAGGTAGAACGGGTGGGGCGCCCAGAGTGAGCCTACTGGATGTGCAGCGCCCAGGGAGATCGGCAGGAGTTAGTAGGTCGAGGAGGAGGATGGAGGCGATGGGTTCGACGCAGAGAACGGACGAAATCAGGCAGATTTTTGGTTTCGAGTTGTAATAGCCGGATTTTGTCAATTGATCGGTTCAGGTTGCTGAGGTGGAATTTTACTGCTAATTTTTTAATAACTAATTGAATTAACCTAATTTATAAAGAAGCCTCGTGGATGATCTTATCAAATAAATGGGCTTAAAAACAGTAGATAACATCGTTCTCGACATCAAAGCAGTTTGCATATTCTAAGATAATCAATAAAATTAATTGAGATTATTATTTTCTAACAAAAATAAATTTGAACATTGAAAGTGCGTATTTACATATACCCAAAAACAGGCACCTCACGTACTCAGTTATGCACGGGAGGATACACGAGGAAGCCTGCAGGTTATTAAAACTTGCACGGCTGAATGTGCAAAGCATCCAAAAGTGCACATTTATAGGCGCCTAGAAATGATGTAAGGGTATCTTCAATGAAAAAAATTGAATAAAAAATTATGATCCATTGTAGAGGTGAGGTTTAAGATTTATAAATTAAGAGCAGTAGTAAAAATATAAATCTGTTCTTTTATATCAAATTTGATGCAATATGCATGAAGTCATCCAACTTATGCTATGAATAGCATCAAAGAAAGTTCATTTAGAACTTTATGTTGTTTGAACTACAACAGTAACTCAATAATATAATTGCACCAAAACAGTAGGAAGCATGCAATAATCAAATAAATGAAAGAGTAAGGTTGAGTAATTGGTATCTCCGGTTGAAGCGTCAGCGTGTCGACTTTCTTTGATTAATTGGTATCACCCCCCTGCGCGCAATGATTACATGCATTGCACCTCGGTTTATGGATTTCCCGCTCAAACCCCCCGAAACCATTTGATTTGGGTTTGGCCCACGCATGCGTGTAGGTCTCTTTAACTTTGCTAAACTAGCATGGAAGGGTTCCATATATAAGGACTTCCAAACTTCTTAGCTTAGTAATATGGAACTAAACAAAAGAAATTGAACTAAAACTCAATACTTTAATTATTAAAGATATTTTAATAAACTTTCATATTATTGATGTGATATATCAAAATCTTAAAAAAAAATTATTTATAATTTTAATTATCGAAGATGCCCTAAATATCACACGCAATCAGTCAAGATTGCACGCAAGAAAGATATGTGCAGGCTATCAAAACCTTGCCTTTATACGTTAGCAAAAGGAACAGAGGAGCCTAGGCACAAGAATTTGATCTTTGATGGATTCACTATCATAATTCGAAATTAATTGGGACAAACGCATATTTTACCGTGACTTTCTAATGTAGAGTGCTTTTCAATTTATCCGCAAATCAGGGAGAAGTCGTTCATCTTCAAACGGTATGTAAAGATCTGGATACTGAATTAACAAAATTTTTAAAAAAAAATTAAAAAAAAAAACAAAGACTAATCGCTTTCGAATCTCACCATTTTGCTCCCTTGAACCTTTAAATAAATGCAACCTAGAAGTTAGGTATGAACGAGCCGAGGCTTTAAACTTTCTTATTTATCATGTTTTTTTTATAAAATATATATTTATTAAAAAAAACTTATTGAACTTGAGGAAGTTAAAATTTTTATTAAATTCAACAACGTATTTATCTTGTTTAAACATACTATAAAAAAAAATTGTATTTTTTATATAGTTTAATTAAAGATTAAAAGAAATTATAATTAAATTTATTTAAATTAATAAATAAATATATTTATAAACTATTTATGACTATTAATGAATTAAATTTATTAATGTTACACTACTAAATAAATATAAAAAGAAATTATCAAATCAAATACTAAATTTATTTATAAACATGCATTTAGAATCCTATCTAGGATTCTAATTAACATAAGCAGGGGCGTAGTTACATTACGAGGAGGGGGTGCGACCGTCCCCTCTAGAAGTTTCAAAAATATATATATATTAATAGTATATATTTGAAAAACCCTCGCCGCTATTTTGACCAATCGATTCATCATCGTTTGTCACCGGAAGATTGAAATTGGTCACATATTTAGAAAACTCTTGTCCTAAGCTATCCATTGGTATCATTTTTACAAAAAAAATATCATGACTTGGAATGTTAAATATTAAATTTTAAAAATAAAATATATAATAATAAATAGATAAATTAAATGTAGAACACAAGTGAGAGCACTAAATTAAAATTAGATCGGATCGGATTTGAACTAAATCCAGCATATAGGCACACATATAATGATTATGTTGGCTTAAATTGGGATTGATTTAGTTGAGTTATAACCGAAGCAAATTTAAAGTTTAAGCGAGTTCGATTGATTTAAAATACATTATGGTAATTTTGAGAAAATTTTATTTTATATTTTTTTTCTCTCTATGCACACTGTAGCTTCCGTCGTGTCATATGCCATCACTGCTATAGGAATGCTAAATATTATGAGAAAGCGATATCATAAATGATTTTTCAACTTTAAGATATAGATAAGTTTTAGAGATTGATGGATCGTTGTTTCAATTAGACCTTAGAGCTAAGGTCGAAAATTTTAAGTTTAAGATCATTTTTGACTCCTTAAATTTAAAATTAAATTTTAGATTATGAAAATCGATTAGTACTAATACTTGAAATTTTTAAAAATAATCCCTCTTAATTTAAAATTCTGACTATGCCACTAAACATAAGGAGTGTGCTCTCGAAAGATTGAGGTGTTGCCATTGTACAGCAGTTCTAATGCAAAGTTTTTGAGCAGTTTGTGAAAATCAAAACAGGGAAAAAAAATCTCAAAGTGGACATGAGATTTGAGATTTTTATTTTAAAAGTAATAGTGAAATTTTAAATTTATTTTTTTATCAAAATTAATAATATGGATGGGACATTCAAAATAAAGATGCGTGAATGTAGAGTAAAAAAAAGTAATAGGAATTTTTTTTATAACAAAGAGAATAATAAATTTTTATATTTTGGATGGAGAAGTCGAGATGGCCTTAAACTCAAGTAATTTGACATGCACTTAAGCGGTGAGTGGGCACGTAGTCAAGTGTCACCTAATGCATAGTACAAGTTTGCTCGAGCACTCAATTGCGAATTTTAATTGAATGGAAACATCGATGGACGTAATGTTTCAGAAGAATTAATGAAAATAAAAGAAAAATAATGAAATAAGAAATAATTAAAATTAAATTAAAAAAAAAAGAAAAAAAAATAAGAGCAGAAATAAAAAAATAAAAGAGATGTAGTCGTAACATGATTTAAGTAAAATTAATTGATTTAATATCAAAATAACTTGTCTTAAACATCATCTAAGCATAGATTTTTATAGCTCTCAAAATTCTAAAAAAATCTAAATAGAAAAATAACCAATTAGACTTATTCCTTAAGATTTAGAATAAATTAACTAACAAGACTTGGTTCCTAAGATTTAGGACAAAATTAAATAAATTAAAAAATTAACGAATAACTACTTAAAACCCCCAATTTGGATCTCCTCCTGCATCAGTCGCCTGGAGTTGAAAAGAACTCATCCTTAAGTTTAGGGTAAGTGTATCCGACACCAGAGCTGACTTAAGTGTTTTATATTAAAAACATCAGAAGTTTTTAAATGATTAGGAAGTCGCAGCATATAAGTATTGTCATTAATCTTTTCTAGTATCTCGCAAGGTTCAATCTTTCAATCTTTGAGCTTGTTATATTCACCAACAAGGAAACAGTCATGAGTTAATACAGCCCAAACCATATCACCAATGTTTAAAAGAGCATGACGTCGATGTTGATCTGCCCTGATCTTGTATTGGGTGTTGCTTTCTTGAATATCCTACTTAACCTGCTCATAAATAACTCACAGATGCTCAGTCATCTCCTCAGCCTTGAGGTTAACTTGTCCTGGACACGAAATAGAGACTAAATCTAGTACCCCGGATGGGTTTCGTCCATAAACAACTTCGAAAGGAGTCAAACCAGTGGTCTTGTTCTTTGATCTGTTGTATGTGAATTCTGCTTGAGGTAAAACCAGATCTTATTGCTTTGGTTTGGTTCCTATGAGACATATCAGAATATTTCCTAAGCTCCGATTCACTACCTCGGTCTGACCATCCGTCTAAGGGGTGATAGGTGTTGCTGAAGTTTAGTTTCGTTCCTAGCTTTCCCCATAAAATATTCTAAAATTGACTGACAAATTTAGTATCACGATCTAAAGTAATAGTTTGCGGAATACTGTGTAAACACACAATCTCTTTGAAGAAGAGGGTGACAATCCGAACATCATCTATGATTTTTCTGCATGCCACAAAACGAGCCATCTTAGAGAATCGATCCACCACAATTAGAATAGAATCTGCAGTCCATTGGGTGCGAGGTAAACATAATATGAAATCCATGCTAACCTCGCACCAAGGGGCTTTGGAAATTGGTAAGGGAGCATACAAACTAGCATTAGTGAGAATTCCCTTAGATTGTTGATAGACAAAGCAACAACCCACAAAATAAGCTACGCCATTAGTTAGCTTGGGCCAATAAAAGTCGCAAGAGATGAGGGCTAATGTCTTATCTCGGCCAAAGTGTCCTTCGTTATGCAATTCACTGATAATGTGTTGCCTTAAGGAACAGTTTGAAATGCATAATCGTAGTCCACGAAATAGATAATCATTGTGCAAAATAAAGTCATTATGAAGACCATTATTTACCTCCTGAAATATCTTGCCAAAAGAGGGATCATCAATATACATATCTAAGAAATATCTAAAGTCGGCAACCCTAATGCTCATGGTAGTAAGCAGGGAAGAACGATGGCTTAGAGCATCTACAACATGATTAAGACTCCCGGATTAATGCTTCAGCGTGCAGGTGAACTTCTGCAAGTAGTTTACCCACTTAGTGTGTCGACTACTCAGCTTGTGTGGGCCATTGATGTACTTCAAAGCCTTATGATCAGTGAACAAGATAAATTCCTTATGCACAAGATAACGAAGACAATGTTTCAAGGATTGCACAATAGCGTAGAATTCCAAATCATGGGTAGAGTAATTTTTCTTAGCACCAGATAATTTCTCGCTGAAGAAAGTAATAGCGTGTCCTGATTGACTTAGAATATCACCAATGCTAATGCTAGATGCATCATAGTTTACTTCAAATAGTTTGTCGAAATCTGGAAGTGCTAGAACAAGTGCTTCTGTCATCTTTTGTTTCACCAGTTGAAAACTAATCGTAGCCACTTCAATCCACTTAAACTCGCGTCCCTTGAGACACTTAGTGATAGGAGTAATTAAGGAGTTGAAATTTTGAATGAATTTATAATAAAAAGAGGCTAATCCATCAAAACTTCGAACATCGTGAATGGTTTTTGGCTGCGCCCACTCTAAGATTGCGTTTATCTTTGATGGATTTACACTAGCACCATCGGTATATACTATAAATCCAAGAAATGAAACTGAGGTTGTGCAGAAAGAACACTTTTTGTTGTTGATGAACAAGTGTTCTACCTTTATCTTCTTAAAAATAGTGCGGATATGATCAAGGTGTAAAGCTTGTGTCGGACTATAATGAGGATGTCATCAAAGTATATAACCACAAATCTTTCCATGAAAGGTCGCAAGACCTAATGTATGAATCTCATAAACATGTTGGGTGCATTGGATAGTCTGAAAGGCATGACCATCCACTCGTACAACACATGTTGTGTCTTGAAGGTGGTCTTCCATTCATCTCCGAGCTTAATTCAAATTTGGTGATATCCACTCCTAAGATCGATCTTGGAGAAGATCTTTGAACCAGAAAGTTTATCCAACATGTCATCTAAGCGAGGAATCAGAAATCTATATTTCACCGTGATTTTGTTGATGGCTCTGTTATCAATACACATGCGCCACGAACCATCTTTCTTTGGCACGAGTAGGGCAAGGATTGCACAAGGAATCATACTTTCACGAATATAGCCTCGTCTCAATATCTCCATAACTTGTCGTTGTAGTTCTTCAACATCCTTAGAGCTAAGATGATATGCCGACCAATTAGGTAAACTTGACCCTAGAACAATGTCAATCTGGTGTTGAATGTCTTTTAAAGGGGGAAGTACCGGAGAAAGGTCTTCAACTATTAAATCAACAAAGTCGAATAGGAGTTGTTGCATCTCAGCTAGTAGATCCAAGTCTAGGTCTATTTCATCGCTTTTATAAGGAAGCAAAGCATAGACCATGTCTTCGTACTTCATCTCGTTCAAAAATCTGAACATAAAAAGTAGTGTAGAGTTATTGGTTACCAAATTTGAAAGGGTTCCTTCTCATCGAGGAGCCAATACGATATTCCTCCCTTTGATGCTGAGGGTGTAAGTGTTCTTCCGTCCATCGTGGATGACGCTATGATCATATTGCCAAGGTCGTCCCAACAATATATGACATGCATCCATTGACACAACATCACACCATGTTCGATCATAATACTTGCTGCCAATAGAAAAAGTTAAAAGATTCCTTCTATTTACGGTTACCTTACTCCCTTTGCTCAGCCATGACAACTTGTAGGGTTTTGGATGATGATTCATCTTCAAATGTAGCTTTTGCACAGCTTCTTCAAATACAATATTTTCACAACTTCACTATCAATAATCATCTTGCAAACTTTGTTTGCAACTGTACAAGTTGTGTGAAACAAACTTTGTATGCACCACCACCCCATGGGTCATCCGAGATGGCATGGGGCGGAAGTTGCTGCAATGAGGTCACCGGGTCGAAACTCAGTGGTAACGGGGGAATAAATCCCCTATCCCTGTATCCCACCCGGTCCATCCCATGTTAACTCGGGTGCTGCGATTTACCTCCCTCACAATGACCGTGGGTCCGATCGGTGGGGGCCCTGGGGGCGAGGGTTTCGCCTTTTGCTGTAATGAAAGAGCTCTGGGGGCGAGCGAAGGGAGTTGAGGTAACCGTAAATAGAAGCAAAGGGAGTGAGGGCCCTGGGGGCGAGGGTTTCACCTTTTGCTGCAAAGTGCTGCAATGAAAGAGCTCTCAGTGTGAAAGAGCTCTTAGTCGAAAGAGCTCTCAGTCAGAGAGAGAAACTCCAACTTCTCTCTATGATTTTCTCCGGTGAGTTGAGTTATTCGTAGGCTCTTTCTCCGACGACCTTGAAGGCTCTTCCTCGGCGACTACTCGTGGTGGACGGGTTTTCCTCTTAGTGGTGGACGTCTACTCGTGGAAGATGACTTTTTCTCCGGTGTTCCTTTGGAGGACTTAGAGGGTGACATAGGATATCCCACTGGTTATATTGGAGTTTTTCTTCTCCGGTATAGGGGTATCTTCTCATTGGAAATCACGTTGATCTTTTCGGTAAACCTGTACCTCTTCTTCCTTTGTTTTTCCTTGTGTTTTCTTTGATTTTTTTTTCTCCTTGGTCTTCTTGGATTTTCCCTTCCTCCTTCCTCCTTCCTCCTTCCTCCTTCCTTCTATTCTAGTGCTCAAAAGAAGGTTCTTGGCTGGTCAATCTCCCGTGCATTATGGAGACTTTTCCAATGAACAACATCTCCGACTATCTATTATAGAAAAGGAAAGTCTTATTGACATTAATTCCACGAGATCTTTGCATTAATTGAGTGGTACAGATTTGGGAGGTTATTGTGGCAATTCGGAATTGGTGAATTCATTTTTGGAATTTCTTTAATGGTGCTCGGTTATGCTTGAATTGGTGCTTTCACTTTTGGAATTTCTTTAATGGTTCTCGGTTATGTTTAATTGGTTTATTACATGTTGTGGTGGCAATACACGTTGACATTTCAAAGTTTGGTGGCTTGTTGACATTTGGAAAGTTTTGTGGTGATATCAAACGGTGATTGTTGAAGATATTGAGGCTTGTTGAATTTGGAAGGATAAATGGTGGTCTTTGAGAATTGTTGACACTTGGCGAGGCTTGTTGAATTTGGAAGGATAGGTGGCACTCTTAAATGGTTATCTTTGAGAATTGTTGACACTTGGTAATGGGTAAAAGGAAAAAAGGATTTAAATATTCTCTCTTGACTGAATAACGTGCAAAGGTGTCATTTGAAGAATCAAAATTTGTCAACATGGATATTTCGGTGACTAATTTGACAACTGATTTTACTGAACAATATGATATGGAAAGAGATGATGATGTGACTATGACGGTTGACATTTCTTCTCAGTTGGATGGTGTGGTTGATGGCAAGGCTGATGATGTGGTGGGTCATGGGTCTTATGTGGCAGGTGTGGTCGATCATCAAGTTGAGGTGGATCATGCAGCTGATGTAGCTGACTTACCACATGGGACGTCGGAGTTTCCTCTCCTCGGACATGCTCAAGGAATGCCAAGACAACCATCGCCGGAGGTGGTGGTACAAACTCCGTTGGAACAACCACCCCCAATGGCAAATAATCTGACGGAAGTATGCAACAAGACTGATGGAGACAAGGAAGACAAGCAATTTCATAAGAAGTCTTGGGCTGGCCTCTTCAAGGATAATCGAAAGACGAAACTCGCCATGTCACTGGACCAATATGAAGCTAAAGGAGAAAGACTTACTTTTGATTATCATGACATAGATGACATTGAAGATACAATGGGGTTCTGTCTCGTCGGTTGTTTCATGGGCCGACACCCTGGGATAAATGGTGTGAGAATTATTGGTGCTCGTTGGAGGATTGCGCACAAATATTTCTTGCACAGAAATGGATGGGTAGTCTACCGGTTTGATACTAAAGAAGATCGGGAAAAAGTTCTGAAGGGTGGTCCATATTTTATCTTTGGAATTCCTATTTTTCTAAAGATTATGCCAAAGTGTTTTCTATTTAATGAAGATTGTCGCTTCGTCCCTGCTTGGATTCAAATCCATGTACTCCCGCCGGATTGTTGGACGCAAAAGGTGTTGAGTATGGTTGGATCGGAGGTTGGTAAACCGCTGTACACTGATAACTTGACGCGTACAAGAGACTGTTTGGAGTATGCTAGACTTCTGGTGGAAATTCCGGCTATTGGCGAGAGGGTGTATGAGGTTCCAATCACTTTGCCTACTGAAGTTCAAGTTGATCTCCATATCGTCTATGAAAGTCTACCAGAATTCTATGAAGTATGTAAAAGATTGGGGCATCGTCTGGACACCTGTCGTAGAAGTGATGCATCAGTAGGACAGCAAACAAATCGTTCAAGAGATAATATGCAAAATGGTATCAACGAGCAACGGTAATGGAGGGCAAGGTCACAATCTACAAAGGGTCGAGGGAGAACAAGAATGGAGCAATAATGGAGGCCGGCACAGCAAAAACAGAATATGGAAACACCAGTTGAATGTAATAACTTGGAGATCATTGGGGTAAATCCTAATTCGGAGCCTATTGATAATTTTGCGGCTCATACTGATGGAAGGAATGAAATTGCTTTTGAAGTTGAAGGTGAAGCATATGACGTTGTTGCTCCTGAGGAAGTCCAAAATGTTGACCAAATTAGGAATGTAGCCATTGATGTTGTTGCTAAAAACGTTGATCAAAATGGGAGTGTGGAAGTCCAACTTGTTGACCAACGTGATAATGTAGTTGCTGTACAAGATGTTGACAAAAATGTAAGAAAAGATGCTGATCACCTTGGTATGATGGCAAAACGGACAGTAGAGCCTTCAGCACATTCCAGCTTGGGTAGTTCTTCCTCTTCGTCCTTATCTTCCGAACAAAACAATACAACATCAAGTGAAACAATTAATACGACATCTACGGTGTCAACTTCATCATTACCGTCAACCACGTCTTCGAGCACAGGTGGGACTGCTGGAGTTACAGTACCGGCACCAAGTTGTGGGAGATAACTTCGGGCGCGAGCAGCCCGCAAAGGGGGTCAATGAAGGTTGCTGCATGGAATATTAGGGGCTTTCACAAGCCCCTAAAGCATGGGGGAGTGCAACACCTCCTCCAACAGAAAGATATCCAGATTATGGCTTTAATGGAGACAAAGCTCAATGAAGATTCTTTAAGTCCCATATTACAACGAAGATTTGTAGGTATGAGTTATGCGCATAATTTTGATTTGTCTGACCATGGCAGGATACTTCTTCTTTGGGACATGCACAAGGTAGATGTGGATATTATCTTGACCACCGAACAATATATACATTGTCGCGTATGTTGTCGTATCTCTAGCAGGGGATTCTTGGTGACTTTTGTTTATGGTCTTCACTCTATTGTCACAAGGCGGCCATTGTGGGAAGCTCTTTCTGATCTTGGGGATACTATTTCTAAAGCATGGATGATCATGGGGGATTTCAACTCATTCCTATCAATTAATGAAAAGCAAGGTGGTTCTCCGGTTACAAACCATGAAATGAGAGACATGCAGATTTTTGCTCAAGCTTGTGGTTTGGTGGATCTTTGGTCTGTTGGGTGTCGCCTTACATGGTCAAATGGTAATGTCTCTTATAAGTTGGATAGAGCTCTTGTAAACTCTTTTTGGCTAATGACAGATTTCGATGCGTATGCGGAGTTTACGGCCCCTGGATGTCTTTCTGACCATTCTTGCACTATTGTTCATACGTTAGCCAAGGACCGTGCTCCAAATAGACCATTCAAATTCCTCAACATGTGGACGTTGCACAAGGATTTCTTGAAAGTTGTGGGAGATTCATGGGCAGCTCCGGTGATAGGCAATGCCCAATTCATCTTAAAGACAAAGTTGTTTCGATTGAAGAAATGCTTGAGGGAGTTAAACAAAAATCATTTTGGTCACATCACGGAGAAAGCTAGAAGAGCAAAAGATGAGCTTGTGGAGATACAAAAGGGTATTCTTGATGGTGGTCCAATTCCCTCAGAGTATAGCCATGTGAGAAAGAAAACTACTCTACTTATGGAGGCGGAAAGATAATTTTATCAACAAAGGGCAAAGAACGTTTACTTGAGGAGTTCAAACAAGTGCACAAAGTTTTTTCATAATGTGGTAAAGAGAAACAACAAGAGAAATGCTATCATCATGCTCAAGAAAAGGGATGGGGAACAAACCACAAGCTTGGGTGAAGTTGTAGAGGAGTTTATTGATTATTTCCATGGGTTACTTGGCCAAAAAGAGGTATGGGTCGAATGGGACAGCAACTCACTCATGAGGCGGAAACTCACAAGAGGTCAAACTGAGAATTTGTGCAAGATGGTTGAGGAAGAAGAGATTAAAGTTGCCCTACATGATATTGGATGTGGAAAGGCCCCGGGACCGGATGGGTATAGCTCAAAATTCTTCACTGCCTCATGGGATATTGTTGGTAAGGATTTTGTGGCAGCGGTGCAGGAATTCTTTCAACATAGCAAGCTCCTCAAACAGTGGAACCACTCTTTGATATCATTAGTGCCAAAAGGAGATCATGCGACTGAGGTTTCATACTATAGGCCGATATCTTGTTGTAATGTCTTCTATAAGGTCATATCGAAGGTACTTGCTACACGGTTATCTAAGGTATTGGATTTCTTATTAAACCCAGCTCAAGTAGCATTTATTCAGGGACGTTCTATAGGGGATAATATATACCTAACTCAAGAATTACTTCGGAAGTATGCTCGCAAAAGGATCTCTCCTAGATGCATGGTCAAAGTTGATTTGAAGAAGGCTTTTGATATGGTGAATTGAGATTTTCTCATTGCCGGTCTCGTTGGTTTTGGATTTCCCCAATGATTTTGTGATTGGATTAAATTATGTATCTCCACGGTATCATATTCTATATCATTGAATGGTGGAGTATATGGGTTTTTTCGTGGGAAAAGAGGACTAAGGCAAGGAGATCCACTCTCCCCCCTTCTATTTAGCTTGTGCATAGAGGTTCTCTCAAGGAAGCTAAAGGAAACCTCCATGAAGTCTTCATTTCATTTTCATCCTATGTGTAAGAAGGTTGGTATTACTCACCTTGTCTATGTCGATGACTTAATGCTATTTTGTAGAGCGGATGAGACATCTTTCCAACACCTAGTGGATTGCTTGAATCAATTTGGAGGGATCTCGGGCCTAAGAGCAAATCCACAAAAGAGACAAGTTTACATGGCGGGTGTGGACACAAGCTTGAAGAACCGATTATTGCAACTTTTGGGTTTTCAAGAAGGAAAATTTCCTTTTAGATATTTGGGCATCCCTTTGGCGGCGGAGAAGTTAAGGATTGCGAATTATGGGCCACTTCTTGAAGTTATTACAAGGAAGATCAACTCATGGCCTAAGCACACCCTATCTTATGCCGGGCGCTTGGAATTAGTGGGGACGGTTCTTCAAGGTATAGAATGTTTTTGACTTTCTATGCTCCCTATTCCTAGTGGTGTGATTGACAAAATACATGCTCTATGCCAAACGTTTGTGTGGTCCTCAAAGCATCCACCTATTTCATGGTCGAAGATTTGTTTGCATAAACATAATGGGGGTTATGGCCTTAGGGACCTCCTAGCATGGAATGAAGCTTTGTTGTCCAAATTATTATGGAATATTCAAGCAAATGTGGATTCACTATGGGTTAAATGGGTGCGTCAACATTATATCAAAAGTGCAGGTTTTTGGACATGGCAAAAGAAAAACTCAAATTCACCATTAATCAAGAGACTATTGGAGATCTGAACCAAGATACTAGATGCTTCAGGTGGCGTGGGAGAAGCAAATATGAAGATGATGGATTGGTTTATTGGAAATGGAAAGGGGGTTACAAATGCATATAATTTCTTCATGCCAAGAGGGTCGGAAGTTGCATGGAAATCTATGGTGTGGAAGCCGGTAATCATGCCGAAACATCGTTTTACACTATGGATGCTAGCTCATGGGAGGTTGAGGACCAAAGATCGAATGGAGTATGAACCAAATAAAGATTGCATCATGTGTTGTCAACAAGAGGAATCCAATCAACATGTCTTCTTCGAATGTCTGGTGGCTTGTGAACTTTGGTGCAAGGTGAAGCGGTGGTTGGAAATTAAACACAATTTCAATTCTTTTGAGGAGTTACATCAGATTTTTGGTAGGCATTACAAGGGTGATAGTAGGAGGATGAATGCCCGGTATCTAGGCATCTCTAGCTCAATTTATTATATTTGGGAAGTTAGAAATAAGTACCGATATCAAGACATTACACCAGATATGGATTGGTTATTTCGGAAGGTCCAAATACATATCTATCGGTTTGTGGACTTGAAACCTTTATAAAGCTCATCAATTGTAGGTTGAAGGCTACTTTCACTATGCTTATTGTCCGTGGATTTGAAGCTTGACCACTGTTTGTGGTTTTTCCATGTGTTCCGAAGATGTCCGTGTTTTTTAAGCCTTCTGCACTCCATGCCTTCTCTACTGGCCTTCTCTACTGTCCGGTTTTCAAGTTTCTTGCCTTCTCTACTGTATGTGTGTTTTGCATGCAAGTTTTGTTTTGTGACTTATGATTGGTGGAGGGAATGCATGCAAGTTTTATTGTTCGGCTTATGTTTGGTGGAGGGAAGGCATGCAAGTTTTATTTTGTGGCTTATGATTGGAGGAGGGAATGCATGCAAGTTTTGTCCGTGGCTTGTGATTGGTGGAGTGTATGCATGCAAATCTTCGTTGTGATTGGTGGTGAGGGTAACTTTTAGTGTATTGTTGTGGTGAGGGGTGTGTTCTGTAAACATTTTTTATGATGAGAGGATGGTGAATAGATCCATCAATATTGATCTATCTAGTCCGCAGTAAATGACTCGCGGTAAAGATGATTTCAAATCTATTGATGGCTGGGGCTTTGCCAAAAACTCCATGAGGGTGAATAGATCCACCATATTAGTCTATATAGTCCGCAGCAAACGGCTCGCGATAAGGACATCACCAAATCCGTTGATGGCTGGGACTTTGCCAAAAAGTCCAAGAGGATTCATAGATCCACCATAAGGATCTATCAAGTCCGCAGCAAACGGCTCGCGGTAAAGACAAAGTAAATCCGTTGATAGCTGACCACTTGCTAAAAGTGGGGCGACGATCTATGGTGGAATGCTTTGCTTGTATTGTTTGGTGTTGATGATCATTGTCCATGCTATTAGAGGGAGAACAGTGTGCTCACTGTCCATATTTTGATGCTTCATGTGTTTCTTGGATGCAACATTTTGTCCATGGTGATCGTGGTTCTTCATGCTTGATGACACTTGCCCCACACTTGCCCCACATTTTGATTTTTGTTTGTGTTCTTCTTTTCACTCTTACATTTCATCAATTGTAGCACATATAATTATGTTCGTGTGATGTGTGTGAGTGTGATTAGAGGTTGAGTTGACTTTGCTTTATGCATGCATGATGTAGTGAGGATGGTTATGTAAATGACTTGAGTGATGAGTAAGGAGTTCCCTCATCTATGAGGATGAACTCCTGGATATGCTATATGGTTTGATATTCGGTTTGAGAGTTTTTCCCTCTCAAATCAGTTTTTATACATATGTACTAATTTTCATGAAAGAGCTCTCAGTCGCCCCACGGGGTTATCCGGAGTGGTTAGTGCATAAAAGATTATCCAATGAGATCGTGGGTTCGAATCGCGGGGTAGTCAAGGCTTAAATCTCTGGTCCCAGTGTCCCTCTTCCCACTGCGCACTAGCTTCTCCGGTTACCGTGATTAACCTCCCTCGTGATGGCCTTGGGCAAGGTACGGCGGGGGCGCTGGGGGCGAGCGTTATCGCCTTTGCCCAGTGAAAGAGCTCTCAGTCAGTCATCTTTTGGTCTAGAGAGAGAAACTCTCCCTTCGCTCTAGAATTTCTAGAGAGAAGTTGATTGGAGGTTGGTGAATCACCGGAGTTACTCTCCGGCGACCTGTGAGAGTGTTCTTATTCCATCCCCCTCCCGTCTTTTTCATCACCGGTGCAAGGAGGAGGTTCTATCCGTTGGATTTCTTTCCCCACCTTATTCCTCTCTTTTTGGTTCTTCTTTCTGGTTTCTTTGGCCTCTTTGGTTCTTCAGTCAATGTTCAAAATGATTGTTTGTTTCTGGAGGAGATGATTTTCTCGGCGGTGATTTCCGGTTGCTGTCATCTTCGGCCACGACTTGCCAAGGAAGGAAAGTTCCTCACGACAATTCTTTGCCAAGGAAGGAAAGTTTCACACGGCAATTCTTTGCCAAGGAAGGAAACGACAATTCTTTGCCAAGGAAGGAATGTCTCACACGGCAATTCTTTGCCAAGGAAGGAAACGACAATTCTACTCATTAATTTTCATTGATTGCATTCCTTGTCAATTATCTTCACATTAATTTGCCAGCTGTTCGTATCTTTAATTTGGTGATCGGTGGCTTCATTGAGGTGTGCTTAGGTGTCCATTTTACACCATAGGAAAAAAGAAAAAGGGGCTCAAATATTCCCCCTTAAGTCAAGCCCGTGGATTGCAATTGGCTTCATATGAAGAGCAACGGTTCAGTCACATTGAAGCGGTCAACTTGGCAGTGAATGATTTTCATGACATGGACAAGGAGTATGAAGTGGACTCTCCAATTGTTGAGGTGGACCAATCTATGAAGGATGCTTTTGCTGATCATGCTTCTAATGCCAAAAGCGGTGCTGAGGTGGATGAATAAGGAAGCAATGTGAAGGAGGTTGCTGGTGAGACCATCAACGTGCAAAACAGTGCTGAGGTGGATGAACAAGGAAGCAATGTGAAGGAGGTTACTGTGAGACCACCAACGTGAAGGAGGCTGCACCAGTGGAGGGAGTGATGCCGAATCCAGTACCAGCGGTCAGAGATAGTGATACTCAGAAGGATGGGTTATCGGAGGTTGTTCCGCCTACCCAACCGGCACAGGAGGTGCAAAAGAAGAAGACTTGGGCAAGTTTATTCAGAAACAATCGAATGCCAATATCTGGTGTGTCTCTGGAGCAATATGAAGCTAAAGGCGAGAGGCTTTCTATTGATTTTGATGATATTGATGACATTGAAGATTCCCTGGGCTTTTGTCTCGTTGGTTGTTTCATGGGGTAACATCCAAGGAGAAATGGAGTCTATGCGATAGCCAATCAGTGAAAGGTTCACTACAAATTTTTTATACATAAAAGTGGATGGGTGTGTTGGTTGCTACTCGGAAAACCTATAGGTTCTACTGTACAAAATTTTTGTACAAAGGTCTGAACCTTTTCCTAGCTATCATGTGTTCTTTTAAATTAAATTTTGGATCGCCTGCGGAACTTAACACGTTTGATCCAAAACTTAATCTATTTGTTCTTTTAGGTTTTGACTTGGATCTCCTGCGGAACTTAACACGTTTGACCCAAGTCTCCTTAAGTTATTAATTCCATTAAATATTAATTTCCATAATTAGTTCCCAGTACTGACGTGGCGAGGCACATGACCTTCTTGGATATGGGAGCAACCACCACCGACTAGACAAAACCTTTTATAGAAAGCTAATATTTAATTTTCTAAAATAACTTTAGGTTAACCAAAGAGAACAATCAAATCACAAGGAAAAGAAAAAACAAAAGAACACAACATCGAAAAACATATTCGAAATTCTAGAACGTAAGCCTCTTGTATTTGGTATTATTTCCATAAATAACTAGTATGATGCGGAAAGAAAAATTACTAGTTATACCTTGTAGAAAACCTCTTGATCTTCTACCATATTCCTCTTCTAACCTCAAACGTTGTGTGGGCAACGATCTTCCGAGATGAGAAACCACCAACCACCTTCTCCTCCTTGCTAGGTTCGGCCACAAAGGAAAAGCTTCACCAAGGAAGAAAATCAAAACACTAACCAAGCTCCAAGAGATACTAGCTTTCTCTCCTTCTTCTTCTTCTTCTTCTCCGAGTAGTATCCGGCCACCACAAGAGCTCCAATAGAAGAGGGAGATTCGGCCACCACAAGAGAAAGAGAAGGAGATAATGGCCGGCCACACCAAGGAACAAAAGAGGGAGAGAAAATAATAGAGGTTGTGTCTCATGAAGGCACCCTCACCCCTTCTTTTATATTCCTTGGCCTAGGCGAATTAAGAAATTTAATTACAATAAAATTTTCTTAATTTCCTTGACATGATTTAATTGAGAAAAATAAAATAAAATTTCCCAATTAAATCTACATTGGCCGGCCACATCATTGGAGAACAAATTGGACAAGTTTCAATCAAGAATTAAAACTTCCTAATTTGTTTCCGGAAATTTTAAAAATTAAAATTTCTCTTTAAAAATATCTACATGGTTAATAAAAGAAATTTCTATAATTTTAATTTTATCAACATGTGAATAATTTTTAAAGAGAAAATAAAATATCTCACCAATCTACAAATAAGGAAAGAGATCTAATCTCTTCCTTTAATCTTTTGTAAATTTTACAAGAGAGATAATTTAATTTTAATTCTCTTTAATAAATTATTTCTTCCACATAATAAAAATTTAAATTAAAATTCTTTCTAATTTATTTTGGCCGGCCGCACTAGCTTGGGTTCAAGCTAGGGCCGGCCACCCAATCTTATACCTAGCTTGTTCCCAAGCTAGCTTGGCCGGCCCCTATTGGGTGGGTATAGAACTCTACAAATAAGAGGCTACGATAGGGACCGAGAGGAGGAATTGGTTTTGGTCTCCCGATAAAATTAAGCATCCCGTGTTCGCCCCGAACACACAACTTAATTTTATCAATGATAATTCATTCCACTAGAGAACTATCATTGAACTACCGCACCAATCCCAAATTACATTTTTAGGCTCCTTCTTATTATGAGTGTGTTAGTCTCCCTGTGTTTAAGATTTCGAATGTCCACTAATTAAGTGAGTTACTGACAACTCATTTAATTAATATCTAAATCCAAGAGTAGTACCACTCAACCTTTTCATCATGTCGGACTAAGTCCACCTGCAGGGTTTAACATGACAATCCTTATGAGCTCCTCTTGGGGACATTATCAACCTAGTATCTCTAGGACACAGTTTCCTTCTATAATCAACAACACACACTATAAGTGATATCATTTCCCAACTTATCGGGCTTATTGATTCATCGAACTAAATCTCACCCATTGATAAATTAAAGAAATAAATATCAAATATATATGCTTGTTATTATATTAGCATTAAGAGTACACACTTCCATAATAACCGAGGTCTTTGTTCCTTTATAAAGTCAGTATAAAAGAAACGACCTCAAATGGTCCTACTCAATACACTCTGAGTGTACTAGTGTAATTATATAGTCAAGATAAACTAATACCTAATTACACTACGACCTTCTAATGGTTTGTTCCTTTCCATTTTGGTGGTGAGCTACTGTTTATAATTTATAAGGTACTGATAACATCATCTTCTGCATGTGACACCACATACTATGTTATCTACAATATAAATTAAATGAACAACTACAAAATGTAGACAATTTGACCAAATGTGATTCTTTATTCATAATGAATGTTTACAAAGCTTAGACTTTCTTTAGTATACACTCCAACAGGGTGGTCTACCGTTTTGATACAAAAGAGGATCACGATAGGGTCTTGCAGGGAGGGTCTTACTTTGCTTTTGGAGTTCCCATTTTTCTGAAGCTAATGCTAAGGTGTTTTCTCTTCCATGAGGATGGCCGGCTTGTCCCAGCTTGGATCCAAATCCATGGTTTACCACCGGATTGTTGGTCACAGAAGGTCTTGAGTATGATTGGTTCGGAGGTAGGGAAGCCTTTATACACGGATATCTTGACACGATCAAGGGAGCGATTGGAGTATGCTCGTCTTTTGGTGGAGGTTCCGATTATTGGGGATAGAATTTATGAGGTTCCTATCACATTACCTACCGGAGTGCAGCTTGATCTCAGAATCGTCTATGAAATGGTGCCCGAATACTGTGAGACTTGTAAGAAGATTGGTCACCGAAAAGAAGACTGTGGCGGTCCGCCTCGTGCAGGGAGGACAAGATCTAAATCAGCAGGTCATTGGGGGAGAAGGCGATCAAAATCGAGATCCAGAAGTCGGGCATGGCGACCAAGACAACAACCGCAAAATATGGAGGATCTAGTGGCACAAAATGATTTAGCAATCGTGGTGGTGCCTAGTCTTCAGCCTGTGGCAGTTGTACATCCCTTAGATCATGATGAGGTGGATGCACAGGATGAACATCATGAGGAGGCAACGAATGACGAGGAGTTGTCTACTATACCAGAGGTTTCAAGTAGCAAGGAGGACTCTTCTTCTTCAGTGGATCATCGGTCTCAAACAAATAGTGGTGCTGCAACTCGATCCTCGGCGCCATCATCTTCGGCACCATCATCCTCGGGTGCATCCGTAACATTGGGATTGACTTCTTCAGCATCGTCTCAGGTTGATTCTGTGAGACATAAAGGGAAGAGCAAGGAAGCAACTGGAAGTACAACGCCCCTACAAAGTGGACGACAACTACGGGTTCGAGCAGCCCGAGCGGATGGTGTCAAATGAAGATAGCGGCATGGAACATTAGGGGCTTCCACAAGCCCCTAAAACAAGGGGGAGTGCAGCACCTCCTCAGGCATAAAGACATCCAAGTACTCGCTCTATTGGAGATGAAGCTGAAAGAGGAATCTCTAGCTCCAATAATGCAACGACGTTTCGTAAGTATGGGTTGTGCGCATAATTTTAATATGTCTAACAATGGTCGTATTTTGCTTTTTTGGGATTTACAAAAGGTTGACATGGAGGTTCTTAAGACAATAGATCAGATCATTCATTGTCGAATCAAATGTAACATATCGAGAAGGAGTTTCTTGGTGACGATGGTTTATGGACTGCATTCGATTGCCACTCGGACGCCACTATGGGAGACACTAGAGGAGCTTGGAGCCGCTATTTCTGCACCTTGGATAGTAATAGGAGATTTTAATTCTATATTATCTCTACATGACAAGAGAGGAGGCTCATCGGTCACCAATCATGAAATGCGGGATTTCCAACACTTTGTGCAAGCGTGTGAAATGGTGGACCTTCACTCCATTAGATGTTGGCTTACTTGGACAAATGGTACGGTCTCCTCCTAATTGGATAGAGTTTTGGTCAACTCCTTCTGGTTGATAGTAGATTTGATGCGTATGCGGAGTTTACGACACTTGGATGCCTCTCGGATCACTCTTGTGGTATAGTGCACACATTGGCGAAAGACCGACCTTCAAACCAGCCTTTCAAATTCCTAAATATGTGGACTCTTCATGAGGATTTTCAATCGATGGTGAGGGACTCTTGGACAACCCCGGCCGAAGGGCATGCTCAATTTGTACTCAAGTTAAAGTTGACACGGTTAAAGGGCCGATTGTGAGAATTGAACAAAGAAAATTTGGGCACATCTCGGAGAAGGCAAGAAAAGCAAATGCAGAATTAGAGAAGATGCAAAGAGATATATTAGATGGAGGGGATGCCCCTACGGAGTATATACATGTTCGACGAAGAGCCACACTTCTTGCGGAGGCGGAAAAGTATTTCTACCAACAAAGGGCAAAGAATACGTACCTAAAGAGTGCTGACAAATGCACTAAATTTTTTCATGATGTGGTGAAGAGGAACAACAAGAGAAATGCTATTATTACGCTAACCAAAAGGGATGGGGAGCAAACATCCAGCATTTGTGAGGTGGCAGAGGAATTTGTAAGCTTCTTTCATGACATGCTTGGCAAAATTGAAACATACAGCCCTATGGGCAGCTGTAATATCCCTGGAAGGAAGTTAACTGGATCCCAATTAGAATGGTTGATAGGGATGGTGGGTGAGGAAGAGATCAAAGAAGCCCTACATGACATTGGATGTGACAAGGCACTGGGTCCGGATGGCTATGGGGCGAAATTTTTCACTTCATCGTGGGACATTGTAGGTTCGGATTTTGTGGCAGCAATTCAAGAGTTCTTTCAAGAAGGGAAATTGCTTGAACAATGGAATCATACACTGACTACCTTGGTGCCAAAGGCGGATCACGCCTCAGGGGTGTCGGATTATCGGTCTATCTCATGCTGCAATGTTTTCTTCAAGGTAATATCCAAGATCTTGGGGAGTCGATTATCTTCAGTTTTGGGCTTCTTGTTAGATCCGGCTCAAGTGGCATTTGTTGTAATCATGTTCATGATTTAAAAAGAATTTAAAAATTAAATATTTCCTTTCTACAAAAGATTAAGAAAAGAATAAATATCTTTTCTTATTTGTAGATTGAAAGGAGATTTTAATTTTAGAGATAACTTTCCTTTTTGGAAATCATCCACATGTTTAAAAGAAAGATTTTAATTTATAAAATTTTATTTATAACCCACCATGAAGGGATAAATTATTAGAGAAATTTTATTTTTAAAATTTTCGAAAACAAATAAGGGAGTTTTAATTTTGTTTAAAACTTACCTAGTTTTGGAAGCTTTTAAAGTGGCCGGCCAAATGGTTTAAGAAAAGGATTTTAATTTTAATTAATTAAATATTCCTTTTCATGGCAAAGTAATAAGGAAGTTTTTATTTAAATTTCCTTATTTGTCAAAGCTAAGGATTATAAAAGAGAAGGTAGAGGTGCTTTCAAGGGGAACAACTCTATTCTATTTTTCCACCCTCTCTTCCTTGGTGGTGGTCGGCCCTAGAGCCTCTTCTCCTTCTCTTCTCTTCCTCCTTTGTGGCCGGCGACATCAACACAAGAGAAGTCCATGGTGTCCGGTTCTAGCTAGGAGTAGAAGTGTTAGGATCGTTCGTACTCGGCTAGAGAGGGGGGGTGTGAATAGCCGACCCCAAATCGTCGTTTCTTTCTACAAAACGTGTTAGCGCAGCGGAAAATACAAAGAGACGAAAGAGAAGAAAACCAAACCTTAACACAAGGATGTAACGAGGTTCGGAGATTAGGGCTCCTACTCCTCGGCGTGTCCGTAGGGTGGACGAGTCCAGTCAATCCGTCGGTGGATGAGTCCCCGGAGAACCGGCTAATACAATATACTCCTTGTGGGTGGAGAAACCTCGCCACAAATGTTTGCAACAGCAAACAAAGAGTACAAGAACAGTAAGAAAAGTAATACAATATGAATACAATAGCACTCTACCAATTGCTTGCTTTCTTGTCGACTGGAGGTGAAGCAGCAACTTCACAACCCAAACGCAGCAGCTTGTCGACGACGGCTCACCGAAGCTTTGGAGGCGACCTCAATCAAAGCTCGGTTGAGCGAAGCTTGACGGAGAAGAACAAGTTCTAGCGAAAAGAAGAAGTCCAGCACCTCGACCCCTTTATACCGCGAAGAAGACAATGAAGAAACTGGCGTTGCGTCGGCTAGAACTCGATCGTGGACCGATCGAAGAAGCTTCGCTGTTTCGATCGGTCCATGGACCGATCAGGAACCTCTGATCGGTCGTGGGGACCGATCGGGCCCTCTGATCGGTCCCCGCACCGATCGGAGCTTCAGAGAGTCCCTCTCTGTGTGGAATCTGATCGGTCCCGGACCAATCCGTGATCGATCCGCGTCCCGATCGGTCCGGACCGATCAGCTCAAGCGATCGGTCCCCGCACCCATCCGAAGCCCACGTAACCATGATCACCTTCGTTTGTCATCCGATCGGTCACGGATCGATCGATACACAACGATCGGGATCGGTCTGCACCGATCCAGTGGTTTTTTGCCCAAACCAAGTCCCAAACCTTCCAAACCAATATCCGGTCAACCTTGACCTATTGGTACATCATGCTTAGCATCCGGTCACTCCCTTGACCTGCTAAGACTCCCCACCAAGTGTCCGGTCAATCCCTTTGACCCACTTGGACTTTCCTCTTCGTGCCAAGTATCCGGTCACTCCTATGACCTACTTGGACTTCCCATCACCAGATGTCCGATTACCCTTGATCCATCTGGATTTTCCTTGCCCGGCTTCACTCACCAGGACTTTCCACCTGGCTTCACTCACCAGGATTTCCACACTGCCTAACATCCCAGTTAGGACTTTCTCACTGCCTGGCTTCACTTACCAGGACTTTCCAACTGCCTAACATCCCAGTTGGACTTTCTCACTGCCTGACTTCACTTACCAGGACTTTCCAACTGCCTAACATCCCAGTTGGACTTTCCCACTGCCTGGCTTCACTCACCAGGACTTTCCAACTGCCTAATATCCCAGTTAGGACTTTCCCACTGCCTGGCTTCACTCACCAGGACTTTCCAACTGCCTAACATCCCAGTTAGGACTTTCCCTTGTGCCAAGCTCCCTGCTTGGACTTTTCCCGTGCCAAGCTCCCTGCTTGGACTTCTCCAGTGCCAAGTCTCCATACTTGGACTTTTCGCGTGCCAAGCTCCCTGCTTGGACTTTTTCAGTGTCAAGTCTCCATACTTGGACTTTTCAGGTCAACCAGGTCAACCTTGACCTAGGGTTGCACCAATAATCTCCCAACCATCTATTCTTGTCTCACATCAAGAATAGAACTCTCTCACGAGTGTCAAACATCAACATGCAACTCAACTAGGTCAACCTTGACCTAAGGTTGCACCGACAATCTTCCCAAGTCAAACATCAAAATACAACTCGAGTCAAGTCACCTCGAGTCGGGTCAACCAGGTCAACCTTGACCTAAGGTTGCACCAACAATTCCCTTTTGATGTTTGACAAAACCCATAATCAAGTTAGGTTAACCCGATAACCTAACTTAGGTTTTCCAACCATCTTCCAATGTCCAATGTTCTTTCCTTGAACATTCTCTGGACATTCTCCCCTTAGGTTAACCCGATAACCTAACTTGGGTTTTCCAATAATTCTCCCCTTTTTGACACACATCAAAAAGAATTCCAATGTTCTTCCTCGAACATTCCTTGACATTCTTCCCCTAGTTTAGGTTAACCCGATAACCTAACTTGGGTTCTCCAATAATTCTCCAATGAACACTCTCCCCCTTTTTTTTTTTTGACACACATCAAAAAGAAAAAGAAGGGTATCAAGGTCAAGAGTTTCTTCCTAATGAAAGTCCCATACTTTTCATTGAAACTCTTAATTTCCCCCTTGATACTAAACTCAACAATCAACTTAGTGATAATCCCATATCACTAATCCTCAAAAATCTTAAGGAGTAAAAACTCCCCCTAAAAGTCAACTCCCCTTTGACAATTAGGTAAAACTCCCCCTAAAGGTCAACTCCCCTTTTGACCATTGCACGAACAATGTCTTTGAGAGTTCCAAACCTTTAGAAATCCAAAAACACCATTTCCATAACTGAAATTTCAGACAACAGCTGAAAAATCAGAAATTCGGCACGCCCTGATCGGTCCCCAGACCGATCAGCCCTTCACCAGATCGCACTCGTGCTACTAGAACTCACTGGATCGGTCTGCAGACCAATCCACAATACTCTGGATCGGTCCACAGACCGATCAGATCTTCCCTGGATCGGTCCCCGGACCGATCCAGCCACTGAAATCAGAACTTCTGATTTCCCCTTCCGGAAAATCAGAAACTCCTAATAAATTCAAGAAAATTCCAAAAATTACGAAACTTTGAGGATACATTCCTCATATCATACACTATCATGGAAAAATAGTTTTCTATGAAAATAACTTCCATTTTTCAATCTTGATACAAAGTTCAAAAACTTTGAAATAGTTCAAGTTTAACTCAACTTTGTATCACAATGTTCAATGATGAATGCAATCACTAGGAAAGCTTCATCAAGGTTTTTCAAATCAATTTTGAAATGATTTTAAACCCTTTAATTTAGAATCATAATCTTAGGACTATATGTACATGACTTGTACACAAGTTTTCCCTATGATCCTCCATTTCTTGAATTAGGCTCATCTAGGTACAAGAACTATGCACCTTGATCCTAACTCATGATCCTAATATCTCACACACATTTAAAGTGTATCAAACACATCCATGTCAATTTTGATGTGAGATATGGGTTTAGGTATCTTAGACTAAGGTCTCATGCATTTTCTAAACACAAATTTGATCTCAATATCAAAATGTGTTTTTCATCCTTAAATCAATTCAATTGATTACTAATGCAAGAGATGATAACATGGCATAAAATGGTATCATAAATGAAAACATGTGCCAATGTCATGATGTCATGGCATAAAGTTTGAAACTTAAATAAACATGACATAAAAACTAGCCTAAGCATTATCATGACATTTCAAATGATAATAAAACTAAACATGATGTCATGACATGTGAGGGCAAACAATCATGGCAAGATTTAGCATAAATAAATATACCTAGATTACCTATCTAAGTATCCTTAACCACTTGGCTAACTTCAAATTTAATCCTAGATTGCCCCAAAATGCCAAAATCCTAATTTTGACACTTCTTGAACTCTAGATTAATTCATGCCATTTAAAGATCAAATTTATCCTCAAAACTTTGCATGTTTCATTTTTCCTCGAGAGTTCTCTAGATTTTCCCAAATTGTGCCAATTGAGATTAAAAATGAAATTTCCAATCTTTAGGCACATTTAACTCTTCAAAGGAGTAAATGATAATTCCATTTCATTTTCAAAAGTTCTCAAAACCTTGAAAATGCTCCTTGAGTGTCAATTTCCTCAAAGTTGGGTTAACTACCCTTCTAATTGGAGTTGACACTCTCTAACCCATCTATGGGGTAGAGAAGATGCTCCTAGGAACCCAATACCTATTTGAGCTCATTGGGTTCACTAAATATTCACTAGGGATAACTTCCCTAGCAACCCTCCTAATGACCCTCTTAGGCTTTGAAGCCTTGGTCATTTGGGACTCATCAAGATCAACTCTAGGGGTGACTCCCCTTGTGACCTTGGTGGTGGTCTTCCTAGCCCTAGGTTTTGTTCCATAATCGAATGGAACATTGTGGTAAGTGGGCTTGACCATTTAGGACTTAGATTTGTGACCCAAACCTTTCTTGTCCTGGGACTTTTGACCCTTAGGCCCTAGAGTTGACTTCTCTAAATTTTTAAGGGCCTTTTCTAGGGTATCAAGCCTTGACCTCAAGACTTGATTCTCCTTTTCTATTACCTCAAGTTTTGATTTGTCATTCTTTATTGAGGTGTTCCTAGGCATGTGTCTAGTTGATTTAGGGTTTCTACCTAGGTTTTCCTTAACCTTAGAAGTGTTAATCCTAGGGTTAGCATTCCTAGTAGTATCCCTATCTAGGTTGACATGTTTAGCACCTAAGCACATGTATTGATTTCTAGTGTTAACATGCTTATCATTATTGACTAATGCAATAAAATTACTAGCATGTATCCTACTAGAATTGCACGAATGAGCCTTAAAAGATACCTTAGGGTTTGCCTTAGCTCCCCTTATCGATGTGCATCCCTTGTCCTTGTGAGGTTTCCTCCCCTTCGGACATTAGCTCCTATAGTGTCCCCGTTGCTTGCATTGAAAGCACACCACGTGCTTCTTGCCTTTGCGTGTTGGGACGCCGGCTTCCTTGACCTTTGGTGCCGGTGGAGTCTTTCTAACCCTCTTTGGACACTTGCTCTTGTAGTGCCCAAACTCCCTACACTCGAAGCACATTATGTGTAATTTGCTAGAAATTAAAATGCTTGAGTTACCTAGGGTTGAGGATGAATGAACGCTCTCATCTTCATCCCTTCCGGAGGTAGAAGCTTCTTCTTCTTGCTCCGACCTTGAAGAGGAACTCTCCTCCTCTTCTTCTTTAGATGTTGAGTGGCCCTCAACTTCTAAATCTTCTCCTCCATGATGTGAGCTACTTGGCTCACTTAGCTCCTCTTCATGGCTTGAATTTGAGATTCCCTCATGGAACTTGGCCAAGTTATCCCATAATTTCTTGGCATTGTTGTAACCTATCTTACACAAGATGTTAGTAGGCAATGAAAATTCAATTATTCTCGTTACCTCTTCGTTGATTTCGGATTTGTGAATTTGTTCTCTTGTCCACTCCTTCTTCTCAAGTGGTTTTCCTTCCTTATCCACCGGAGGAGTAAAACCTTCATGTACACAAAACCAATTCATTATGTTAGTCATAAGAAAGTACTTCATCCTTACCTTCCAATACGCGAAGTCGCCGCATTCGTAGAAGGGTGGAATGGTGATGTCTTCTCCATAGAGATCCATTCTCTAGCTTTGCTCCCACGGGTGTTGATCCGATGAAGAGCGACCTCGCTCTGATACCACTTGTTAGGATCCTTCGTACGGAGGCTAGAGAGGGGGGTGTGAATAGCCGACCCCAAATCGTCGTTTCTTTCTACAAAACGTGTTAGCGCAGCGGAAAATACAAAGAGACGAAAGAGAAGAAAACCAAACCTTAACACAAGGATGTAACGAGGTTCGGAGATTAGGGCTCCTACTCCTCGGCGTGTCCGTAGGGTGGACGAGTCCAGTCAATCCGTCGGTGGATGAGTCCCCGGAGAACCGGCTAATACAATATACTCCTTGTGGGTGGAGAAACCTCGCCACAAACGTTTGCAACAGCAAACAAAGAGTACAAGAACAGTAAGAAAAGTAATACAATATGAATACAATAGCACTCTACCAATTGCTTGCTTTCTTGTCGACTGGAGGTGAAGCAGCAACTTCACAACCCAAACGCAGCAGCTTGTCGACGACTGGAAGCTCACCCGAAGCTTCGGAGGTGACCTCAATCAAAGCTCAGTTGAAGTGAAGTTCAGCAGAAGAAAAATTATAGTATCCCTCACCCCTTGAAAAAGAATACAAAAAACTAAGTGAGAGAGAGAGAGTTCTCAAAAGATCGGTGCGTGGACCGATCAGGAGGTTCCCCGATCGGTCCATGGACCGATCGGACCTCCTGATCGGCCGTGGGGACCGATCAGGCCCTGTGCTGATCTGGACCGATCGGAACTCCACAGTTGCCCAACTGTGTGGAATCTGATCGGTCCCGGACCGATCTGTGACCGATACGTCCCTGATCGGTCCCGGACCGATCAGCTCAAGCTGATCGGTCCCGCACCGATCGAAGCCCACGTAACTATGATCACCTTGTTTGTCATCCGATCGGTCACCGGATCGATCGACACAACGATCATTGGATCGGTCTGCAGATCCGATCGAGCTTGGTTTTGCCCAAACCAAGTCCCAAACCTTCCAAACCAATATCCGGTCAACCTTGACCTATTGGTACATCATGCTTAGCATCCGGTCACTCCTTGACTGCTAAGACTCCCCACCAAGTGTCCGGTCAATCCTTTGACCCACTTGACTTTCCTCTTCGTGCCAAGTATCCGGTCCACCCTATGACCTACTTGGACTTCCCATCACCGGATGTCCGATTACCCTTGATCCATCCGGATTTTCCTTGCCGGCTTCACTCACCAGACTGCTTCCCTCACCAGGATTTCCACACTACCTAACATCCCGCTTAGGACTTTCTCACCGCTCGCTTCACTTACTGTGACTTTCCAACCGCCTAACATCCCAGTTGACTCTCACCTCGCTTCACTTACCGGGACTTTCCAACCGCCTAACATCCCAGCTTGGACTTTCTCACCGCTCGCTTCACTTACTGTGACTTTCCAATCGCCTAACATCCCAGCTTGGACTTTCCTGGCTTCACTCACGAGACTTTCCAACCGCCTAACATCCCGGTTAGGACTTTCCACCCGGCTTCACTCACCAGGACTTTCCAACTGCCTAACATCCCAGTTAGGACTTTCCCTTGTGCCAAGCTCCCTGCTTGGACTTTTCCCGTGCCAAGCTCCCTGCTTGGACTTCTCCAGTGCCAAGTCTCCATACTTGGACTTTTCGCGTGCCAAGCTCCCTGCTTGGACTTTTTCAGTGCCAAGTCTCCATACTTGGACTTTTCAGGTCAACCAGGTCAACCTTGACCTAGGGTTGCACCAATAATCTCCCAACCATCTATTCTTGTCTCACATCAAGAATAGAACTCTCTCACGAGTGTCAAACATCAACATGCAACTCAACTAGGTCAACCTTGACCTAAGGTTGCACCGACAATCTTCCCAAGTCAAACATCAAAATACAACTCGAGTCAAGTCACCTCGAGTCGGGTCAACCAGGTCAACCTTGACCTAAGGTTGCACCAACAAGAAGGAGAGAAAGGAGGCTTTGTTTCTAGCATCCCTTGGAGCTTGGTGGTGGTGGTCGAACCTCACATCTCTTGGAGTTTTTGTGATGCTCGAAATTTGCTTGGAGAAGAAGGGCTTGAGTGGTTCTCATCTCGGAAGATCGTTGTCCACACAACGCCCGAGATTAGAAGAGAAATATGGTAGAAGATTGATTTCGGCCCAATTTGCCGTGAATTGGGCATCAAACGATGAAGTACCAAACCCCTCCTACGCTAATGTAGCATAGGAATGACTCGAGTCGTCCGCCAACGAAAGTAACGATAGGATGGTAAACTTAGGATCGTATGTTATTTCTATTTTTTGGATTTTCAATATGGAAAAGGGGGTTTGGATTTTGATTCTAAACTTAACAAATTAAAATCAAGACAAGTAAGAAACTAATCTAATGCATAAATGAAATATAACTAGGTGCGAATAATTAATCCACAACGTATTGTCACACTACGCTATGAATTAACTATCAACACAATTAAACTAAGGAATAGAATGACAAAGCATTAAATGAAACCTAATCTAGACAATGTAAGTAAAGAAAACTATGTCTACCCTAACTAACCATTGAAGATTTTCCTATATTGTATTGTCACACTATGATACAAGATTATCCATCAATGGGCATAACATGAAATAAAGCATTAACGAAACTAAGAATGTAATGAAACCTAAAGCATGTAACAAAACCTAAAACATTAAAGAAACCCTCAGCTAATCTATCCTAATTGCATTTAATCAAAACTAAAACTTAAAGAAATTGGAAGAACAAGACAAGCAAGAATTAAACAAGTTAAAATGCATCAAAATAAACCTAACTACTGGTTGAAGCATTTCATCGAACACATTGTAAGCGTGTAACTAATCAACAATAGAACTTCAACACAAGCAAATTAACAAAGTTAATAGAATTAAACTAAGAAAATCTAAACTAATCCAATCACAATTCACACATACGCTTCCGATTACCAATGACTATCTTCGTCGTCACACGAAGACTCGGCTTGGAACCCCCAAAGCCGGTGGACAGAGCACACTGCCGGTTACTGCTTGCTTAGACAACGAAGATGATGCGAATCTTCCACCGAGGAACCCCCTCGGATGGAAGTTGACCGGAGATGAATTGAAGCTGCTGTGAGATGGAATGAACCGCTGCTGCTTCCTCCTTGCTCTGCTGCCTGAACCCCAAACTGAAGAGCCGAAGGAAGAACGCCAGAAGGTGAGGGATCTCACCGGAGAACCCCTCTGGTGAGGTGGATGATCGGAGCTCGCTGCCTCCGCTGCCGCTTGAATCCCTGCTTTGCCACCACTACGGCAGAGACTCGAGGAAGCACGGGAAGAAGTGTAGATACCGAAGAAACCCTCTCCGGTGAATTGAGCTTGACCGGAATCGCTGCCGAAGGTTGCTGCCTTTGCCGAGTGTTGCTTGTTGTCACTCGCCGTTGGAAACTGAGAAGGAGAAGTGTGGCTGTGGATGGCCAGTCGGCAGCAAGGGAAGAGAAGAAACGCCGCCGACCGGAGAGGAGGAAGAAGAAACCGCCGCCGGTGGAGGGAGTCGCGTGCCCTAGGTCTTGTCGCGAGGAAGAAACACGAATAGGGATCGTTCGGGCTTCTATTTGTCCGCGTGAAGGCTTAAGAGAGACTTTTCTCTCTTTCAATCTGGTCCATTGATTTTGATGAAGGAGGTGGATGAAGATCCAGCCATTTGATCTTGCTGATGAAGAGATGAGTGGTCCGGATCAAGTTACCTTCTTGCTCGGATCCAATGGTCTATATCATTTCAGATCTGGATCAAAGGCAGGATGCTTAGATCAAAATGAAGGAACAAGATCTCTCTTGATCAAGATCAACGATCCACATTAATTCAGCTTGATTTCCTCCGTTTGACCTCCAAATAAGGCCAAATTTGATCCGACTTGACCCTATTTCATGGCTCTTTGAATTTCCTACAAAACCACATTCAACATATAAGAAATAATGTTATAATGTAGAAAAATTACAATTAAGTCCAAAATATGTCCTTATTCGCAAATCATGATATAAACACAACATTAAGTATGTGAAAAGATAGAAAATGCTAAGTACAAGAGCCAAAATAATGCACAAAAATACTCATTATCAAAGATCAAGAGGTTATTTGCTTACAAAGAAAGATATAACTAATAATTATTTTCCGCATCATACTAGTTTTCTTTGTATAGTTATTTTTGGAAATACCAAACACAAGAGGCATATGATTCTAGAGTTTTTGGATTTGTTTCGAATTTATGTTTCTTTTTTTTTTTTTTTCAAAATTATGATTCGATTGTTCTTTTTGGTTAAACCTAGAGTTATATAAGGAAATTAAATATTAGTTTTCCTTAAAAGGCTTTGTCTAGGAAGTGGTGGTTGCTCCTATATCCAAGAAGGCCTAGTGCCTCGCTATATTTAACCTGGAAGCCAATTTTAAAAATTAATATTTAATTGAATTTATAACATAGATGGATTTGGATCAATAGTGTTAAGTTCTGCTTGCGATCCAAGTCTAAATCATTAAGAACAGATAAGTTAAATTTGGAATCAATAATGTTAAGTTTCATTTGTGATTCCTAATTTAACTTCTAAAGAACACAATAGGTTGTTTAGGAAAGGTTCGACACTTGTACAAAATTTTTGTACAGTAGAACCGGTACGATCTTCCTAAGACCAACCAACAGTTTGTCAACCTCATTTTGATATCATCCTATTTGCAAAGAGGTTGGCATCACTCATTTAGCTTATGTCGACGATTTGATGTTGTTTGCTCGGGCGGATGAAGCTTCCATCAATGTGTTGGCGGGATGTTTGGAACAATTTGGTTGTGAGGCAGGGCTCAAGGCCAACCCGTTGAAATCTCACATATATATGGCTGGAGTTGATGTGGGGGTGAAGGGTCGACTCCTACATATAACTGGATTTCAAGAAGGTACTTTTTTATTCCGGTATTTGGGTATTCCACTAGCGGCAGAGAAGTTGCGGATTGCCAACTATGATCCCCTACTTGAGGTTATTACAAAGAAGATAAATTCTTGGCCAAAACATACATTATCATATGCTGGGTGGCTTGAATTGGTGTGATCAGTGCTACAAGGTATAGAATGTTATTTGCTTTCTTTACTTCCTATACCTGAAGGAGTTATTGAAAAAATTAAAGCAATATGCTGAATGTTTGTATGGGCTACTAAGTTTCCTCCAATTGCATGGGACACTTTTAGTCTTCTTAAGCATGATGGTGGATATGACCTCCGAGATTTAAGTGCGTGGAATGAAGCTCTATTAAGCAAAACCCTTTGGACAATCCAATCAAAGACGGACTCGCTTTGGGTAAGATGGGTTCATCATCACTATATTAAAGGGGTTGATTTTTTGCAATGGAAGACAAAGGCTTCGGACTCGCCACTTATCAAGAGACTTGTGCAAATTCAGGACAAGATTCAAGTTGTCATGAATGGAAATGGGGTAGCAAATATGAAGTTGATTGAGTGGTTTGGAGCGAGGAAAAAAGGAGTAGCAAATGCCTATGAATTCTTTAGACCGAGAGGTGCTTCAATGGCTTGGGGATCCTTGATTTGGAGGCCGAAAATTTTACCAAAGCATCGATTCATTTTTTGGCTACTTGTACATGGCAAGTTACGAATTGCGGAGAGGATGCTCTATGAATCAAACAAGGAGTGTATGCTTTGTCAACAACAAGATGAATCAATTGGCCATATGTTCTTTGAATGCCCCATAATGTGTGAGTTGTGGAGGAAGGTCAAGCCTTGGTTGGAGCTTCAACATGATTTTACATCAGTAGGGGAGTTACTGCAAGTTTTCGGACAACATTATAAAGGAGGCAACCACAAAATGAAGGCTCGATACCTTGGCATTTCCAGTATGATTTATACTCTATGGGAATCCCGCAATAAATGCAGATATGAGGGGATAGCTCCTGATATTGAGAGAATATTTCACAAAATTCAAATGCATGTCCATCGGTTCATCGATCTATCCTCGGCCTAGCACTTATATGTTCGTGTTGGATTAGTGTTCGTGTTCTGATGACTTGCCGTTCAAGGGTGTTTTGTTGTAAGAGTTTTGGATGTCCGTGTTTTTGGAAGAACGTGATTTTGGAATCTATAGATGCTGACCGTGATTGACTCTTGTTGTGTTGGGGGCTCAAGCATGATGTGGCGTTGGGGCTCAAGCTGGATGGGCCGTTGCAATTATTCATGTTGGGGCTCAAGCATGATGTGGCATTGCAATTATTCATGTTGGAGGCATATGCTATAGGTAGGTAGCACATGATCATTGGAATGATTGACTTTTATTGTATGATTTTGTCTTTTGTATGTGAGGCATGGGGGAGATTGGTGCATAGATCCACCGTAATTGATCTATGTAGTCCGCAGCAAACGGCTCGCGGTAAAGACAATACTAAATCCATTGATGGTTGGGGCTTTGCAAAAAAATCCAAGAGGGTGAATAGATCCACCATAACGATCTATCTAGTCCGCAGCAAATAGCTCGCGGTAAAGACACTACTAAATCTGTTGATGGCTGGGGCTTTGCCAAAAAAACCCGATAGGGTTCATAGATCCACCATAAGGATCTATCTAGTCCACAGCAAATGGCTCGCGGTAAAGACACGATAAATCTGTTGATAGCTGACCACTTACTAAAAGTGGGACGACGATCTATGAAGGAATGTTTTCTATTTGTTGTCCGTGTTTTGAAGCCACTATTTGTGCAAATGTTGTTGTCTGTGTTTTTCCATAGCCGAACATCACCTGCCCCTCACCTTGGAAATGGAAGTTGTAGGCTGCTGTCCGAATTCTGGAGCACTCTGCACTTGGAGTTGGCTTGCATCCTTGATGATTGCACTTGGAGTTGGCTTGCATTTTTTTTATTTTGGATGGACTTTGCCTCACAATCGTGCAAGGCTTGGTAAGCTTGGTAACTACACGTGTTCTGATTAGGAAGCTTTCTTGATGTCATGTGTTTTGTTTGCATGCAAGTGTGACTGTAAAGTCCAATTGTGAGCTTAAGAACGTGTAACATGATGAGTGGATTGTTTTGATTACATGCAAGTGTGAATGCACCACATCGAGTGTGATGTGCTCATGTGGTGTTGTGAGTGAATTGTTTGGGGAGTTTACCTCATCTTTGAGGATTAAAACTCATGATGGTTGTATAGATTGTTATGCGGTTTGAGAGTTTTACCTCTCAAATACGTTTTTATACATATGTACTTATTTCCGTGAAAGAGATCTCAGTCTGAATGCCCCATAACGTGTGAGTTGTGTAGGAAGGTCAAGTCTTGGTTGGAGCTTCAACATGATTTCAGACCAGTAGAGGAGTTGTTGTAAGTTTTTGGACAACATTATAAAGGAGGCAACCGCAAAATGAAGGCTCGATACCTTGGCATTTCCAGTATGATTTATATTTTATGGGAAGCTCGCAATAAATGCAAATATGAGGGGATAGCTCTTGATGTTGAGAGGATATTTCGCAAAATTCAAATCCATGTCCATCATATCATTGATCTATCCTCGGCCTAGCACTTATCGGTTCGAGTGGATTAGTGTCTGTGTTCTGATGACTTGTCATCCAAGGAGTGTGCTTGCATCCATGGTTGACTTTGCTGTGTCAAGATGTTTCTTTGTAAATTGTTGAAGGTTGCTGGTGGATGTTGTTGAAGCTTACTGTGCTTGCTATCCGACTTATATGTTGTCCGTTTTCTTCCAATTTGCTGGAAATGTTTTGTCGATACTCAAGGTATGCATGTGGTTTTGCTTGCATCCGTAGAGACTAATGGTTGATTTCACCGGTTGAATGGATTTTATTGAGAAAAAACGTGAATTGGTGGCAAAGGGTGACTTGAACAGATTTCAACGTTGCATTCTTGGACAATTCTCAACAAAGGTGTCAAATGATGATTGGTTTGTTAAAATTTTGTGGCATATCTTTGTATTTATTTTTGATTTTCTATGTGAGGCATGGAAGAGGATAATGGTGCATAGATCCACCATAATTGATCTATCTAGTCCTTAGCAAACGGCTCACGGTAAAGACAGTGTCAAATCCGTTAATGGCTAGGACTTTACCAAAAAGCCAAGAGGGTGAATAGATCCACCATAATGATCTATCTAGTCTGCTGCAAACGGCTCGCGGTAAGGACAACACCAAATCCATTGATGGTTGGGGCTTTGCCAAAAAGCCTAGAAGGGTGCATAGGTCCACCATAAAGACCTATCTAGTCCGCAGCAAACGACTCGCGGTAAAGACATGTTAAATTCATTGAAAGTTGACCACTTGCTAAAAGTGGGGCAACGATCTATAGCGAAACGAAAATCTTGGTCACGTGAGGCTTACCTTAGGTCTTGCTTTTGATGCTATGCTTGCTAACTGTGCTTCTGATGCTCCATTTTCCTGTCCGTGCTATCCATGTCTGAATATTATGCTGCTGTGCTATGCTTCTCCGAGTATATAATGCTGCTGTCCAACATTTTGTAATGCATGAATGAATGAATGCATGTAATGGTATGCGAGTGATGTGTGAGTTTGTGATTGGAGGTTGCTTTGACTTTATTTTTGCTTGTGGTTTTTTTTGCCATGTGAAGCATGGCTGTGAGAGGGAATTTGAGTGAAGGATGATTGTGTGATGGTTAAGGGGTTTGCCTCGACTATAGAGGATAACCTCTTAACTATGGTGTATATTTTGACATTCAATTTGAGAGTGTTTATCTCTCAAATAAGTTTTTATACATATGTACCTATTTCCATGAAAGTGCTCTCAGTCAATCATGAAAAAGCTCTCAGTAGTGAGGGTCGGGAGGTTTAGTGAGAGAAGCTCCAACTTCTCTCTAGGATTCTTGGTGCTCCAGTGATTTCTTTGCGTGGGCAACCCTCCATCATGACTGGCGAAGGTTTCCTTCCTCCTCACCGGTAGGACGAGGGCTCGTTCTCGCTATGGGTGTCTTCCATGACCTGTGGGGGGCTTTCTTGTGACTGTTTTGAGGACCAACCAGCAAGGTAAGTGTGCATATAGTGGTTTTCCCCTCAATCTAGTGTCTTTTGGTTGTTTTTGTGTATTCCAGTGAACTTCTGGTAAACTGCTCTGGCTTCAGCCATCTTCTCTGACCAGGACCGGCCCTCCCCTCTACTCCCGTGCTGCCAAGTGGTTGGGGGAGGTGTGGAGAAAGCCTACTCATTGGAAGTTTGGTCAAAGGCAACAGATGTAAGGGCTCTCATTAGTCAAATTGTGAGGTGAAGCAACTTCCAATGTCCAAGTGAAGCAAATTGTGAGTTTCCTCTCCTTGCATGGCTAAGGGAAAGGGGAAGAGCAAGAGGCATTCAGGTCAAAAGTCAACTAGTGAGGTGGCCAACCAAGGTGAGGTGGTAAATGAAGTATCCCATGTGGCAGTCACTTGAATATGTGGACCAATCAGATTTTGATGACATGGAGGATGTGGTCCGTGTGGCTGATGATGTGGTCACACCACAGCAAGGAGGAACTCCTCTCCAGCAACCTCACGCCCAAGGAACTCCTCCACCACCTCCTCCACCGGTGGAGGAGGTGGAGACCTTGCCGGAGATGCAAGAACAACGACCTCCGGCGCCTAACACCTTGTCAGAATGAAGGAATGATGCTGTGAACAAGGAGAGGACTGATCTACCACCAAAGAAGCAAGATTGGGCTAGACTCTTCAAAAACAATCGCAAAACTAAGCTTGCCATGAATCTAGATTAGTATGAAGCAAAAGGAGAAAGATTAGCCTTCCATTTTGAAGACATAGACAATGTGGAGGAGGCAATGGGTTTTTGTTTGGTTGGATGCTTCATGGGTCATCATCCGGGCAAAGATGGAGTTTGATACATTGGTTCTCAATGGAAGACGCCCCACAAATTCTTCCTACACAAGAGTGGTTAGGTAGTGTATAAGTTTGATAAAGAAGAAGACCGCCAAAAAGTTCTTCAAGGAGGACCTTGCTTTGCCTTCGGTGTGTCAATGTTCTTGAAGATTATGCCCAAGTGTTTTCTATTTGATGAAGATCGACGCTTTGTGCCGACATGGATACAAATTCATGGCCTCTCACCAGATTGTTGGAGCCAATTTGTGCTAAGCAAGATTTGGATCAGAAGTTGGCAAACTGTGGTACACCGATAATTTAACTAGGACAAGGGAATGGTTGGAGTATGCAAGGCTTATGGTGAAGATTCCGACTATTGGTGAACGTGTTCATGAAATCCCCATCACCCTACCTACTAGTGTTCAAGTAGATTTGAAAATCATATATGAAATGGTCCCAAATTTTTGTCAAACATGCAACAAATTGGGTCATCGATCGGAGAATTATCAGGGAAAGGCTACACCGGTTGGACAACAATGAAATAACCCCCAAATTGATCCAAATGTGCAAGGATATGGGAGACCAAGATCTCAATCAACTAGAGGTCCCGGGAGGACAAGAACGAGATATGGAAATCGACAAGGCAACAATGGTGACCAAGGCAATAAGGGTCGAATTAATGTTGAGGTGTCGGTTGATCAATAAGAGCTTGCAATTGTCGTTGTGAACAACCCTATACCGGTGGATATAATTCATCCCAATTGTGAGAATGAAGACCACCAAGGAGAGGATCAAATGCCACAACAACAACCCCCTCAAGAGGTGGAAATAAATGGAGAAGTGCCTAGAGAAATGGAGCAAGTGCAGTCACCAAAAGTGGTCCAGCAGCAGGTAATTTCAAGTGAAGGGAGCTCATCCTCCTGTTAGAGTATATACTAAAAGCCTAGCTTTTGTAAACATTTATTTATGAAATAAAAGAATCACATTGGTCAAATGTCTACATTTTATTTGTTAAGTGTAGTTGTTCAATTAATTTATATTGTAGATAACATGGTGCGTGGTGTCACACACAGAAGATCATGTTATCAGTTTTTTATAAATTATAAATAGTTGCTCACGACTAAGATGGAAAGGAACAAACCATTGGAATAGTCGTAGTGTAATTAGGTATTAGTTTATATTGACTAATAAATTACACTAGTACACTCTAAGTGTATTGAGTAGGACCATTTTTAGGTAAGTTCTTTTTATACTGACTTAATAAAAAAACTAGACCTTAGTTATTATGGATGTGTGTGCTCTTAATTCTAATATAATAACAAGCATATATATTTAGTATTTATTTCTTTAACTTATCAAAGGATGAGATTTAGCTCGATAAATCAATAGGCCCGATAAGTTGGGAAATGATATTACTTATAGTGTGTGTTGTTAGTTATAGAAGGAAATTGTGTCCTAGTAATCTACGTTGAGAAAGTCCCCAAGAGGAGCTCATAAAGATTGTCATGTTAAACCCTGCAGGTGGACTTAGTCCGATATGACAATAAGGTTGAGTGGTACTACTCTTGAAGCTAGATATTAATTAAGTGAGTTGTCAGTAACTTACTTAATTAGTGAACATTCATTATCTTAAACACAGGGAGATTAACACACTCATATATGAAGGAGTCCATAATATAATTTGGGATTGGTGCGGTAGTGCAGTAATAACTCTCTAGTGGAATGAGTTATTATTGATGAACTCGAGTTGTGTGTTCGGGGCGAACACGGGATACTCAAGCTCATCGGAAGGCCAAAACCAATTTCTCCTCTAGGTCCCTGTCGTAGCCGCATTACAGCCTCAAGTCCACTCATATAAAGCCCTTCTTGGTGTCCAAGAAGAGATTGACCCATGACTTGGTGACCAAGCCAAAGGGGTCGGCCAATCTCCTTCACAAAGGGGCCGACCCTTTGCTTGGTGTCCAAGCAAAGAGGGGTCGGCCATAATATGTCAAATTAGGAGGGGTGTTTTGAATTTTTAAAATCTTCTCTTTGTAGAAAACTACAAGTTTTAAAAGAGAGATTTTTAAATATAAAACTTTCCTTATTTGAATTAGGCCACATGGTTTAAAAGAAAATTTAAAAGTTTTAAAACTTTCATTTTTTTTAACTGTCCTCATGGTTTTTAGAAAAAAAGGAAGAGAAGTTTTAAAATTAAAATTTTCTAATTTTGTAACCATGTTAAAAAAGGAAATTTTAGAAGAGAAGTTTTAAATTTTAAAACTTGATTTTAATTTTTAAAACTTTCCTTTTTTAACATTCACAATAGGTAAGAGAGTTTGTAAAATTTTATAAGAGGATTTCTTCTTTTATAAAATTTTATAAAAATTATTTCCTTCCTTTTTAAGGGGTCGGCCGAATTAAATCATCATCCAATCTATGATTGATGATTGATTCAATCAAGAGGAAAGAAAAGGAAAAATAAAAGGGGAAAAAGAAAAACAAGAGGAAGATTTTAATTTTTATAAAAAGTCTTTCTTTATTTGCCTTGAGCAAGTAATATAAAAGAAGGGGAGGAGAGGCCTCAATAGATAACAATTCTCATTCTCAAGTTGGTGCTTCCTCTTGTGGCCGGCCCTCTCCCTCTCTTTTTCCCCTTGCTCTCTTTTGTTCTCTTGTGGTGGTGGCCGAATTTTAGAGAAGAAGGAAGAAGGCTTTTGGGTGGTGTTCATCTTGGAGGATCGTCGCTCACACGACGTCCAAGACGAGGCGAGGAATACGGCAGAAGATCTCGAGGTTATTAGCATACAAAGAAAAGATATAACTAGTAATTGTTTTCCGCATCATGCTAGTTATTTTTCTTTGTAAGAATTCCAAACACAAGAGGCATTAGATTCTAGTTTTTTGAATTTGTAATTTATGTTTGTGTTTTTTTTTTTTCGAATTTGTGAATCGATTGTTCTTTTTGGTTAAACCTAATGTTATTTTAGGAAATTAAATATTTAATTTCGTTAAAAGGTTTTGTCGAGGCAGTGGTGGATGCTCCCATACCTAAGAAGGCCATGTGTCTCGCCATGTTTGTCCTGGAAACCGATTTTTGAAATAGATATTTAATTGAATTTGTAACATAGGTTGATTTGGATCAATAGTGTTAAGTTCTGCTTGCGATCCAAGTCTAAACCATTAAGAACAGATAAGTTAAATTTGGAATCAATAATTTTAAGTTCCGTTTGCGATTCCTAATTTAACTTCTAAAGAACACAATAGGTTGTTTAGGAAAGATTCGACACTTGTACAAAATTTTTGTACAGTGGAACCGGTATGATCTTCCTAGGACCAACCAACAAGAAGGGCCGACCACACCACCAAGGAAAAGAGGAGGAGAATAGAATAGAGTTCTTAGCCATGAAGGCACCCCTACCCCCTTTTTTATAATCCTTGGTCTTGGCAAATAAGAAAAATTTAAATAAAAAACTTCCTTATTACTTTGCCATGAAAAGGAAAATTTAATTAATTAAAACTTATTTCCTTTTCTTAAAACAATATGGTCGGCCACCTCATAATCCCAAACAAGGAAAGTTTTAAAAAGAATTAAAACTTTCTAATTTGTTTCCGGAAATTTTAAAATAAAAATTTCTCTAATAATGTATCTCTTCATAGTTGGTTATAAAAGGAAATATATAAATTAAAATTTCTCTATTAAAATATGTGGATGATTTCAAAAAGAAAAGTTATCTTTAAAATTAAAATCTCCTTACAATCTACAAATAAGGAAAGATATCAAATTTTTTCTTAATCTTTTGTAGAAACTTATAAAAGGAAATATTTAATTTTAAACTCTCTTTTTAAATCATGAACATGGTTACAAAAAGAAAAGTTTTATCAAAATTAAAATCTTCCTTTCAATCTACAAATAAGAAAAGATATCAATTCTTTTCTCAATCTTTTGTAGAAAGCTATAAAAGGAAAGATTTAAATTTTAAACTCTCTTTTAAAACCATGGAATCCACATAAGAAAAATTTAAAAATAAAAATTCTTTTAATTTTCTTAGGGCCGGCCACACCATGCTTGGGCTCCAAGTATTGGCCGACCACATACTTGGCTCATCCTATTGGTCTTGGTCGGTCCCTAGCTTGTGTTCCAAGCTAGCTTGGCCGACCCCATTAGGATGGGTATAAAGGTGAGTATAGCCACGTATAATACTTTATAAATAAGATGCTACGATAGAGACCGAGAGGAGAAATTGGTTTTGGTCTCCCGATGAAATTAAGCTTCCCGTGTTCGCCCCGAACACCCAACTTAATTTCATCAATAATAATTCATACCATTAAAGAATTATTATTGAACTACCGCACCAATCCCAAATTACATTTTGGGCTCCTTCTTATTATGAGTGTGTTAATCTCTCTGTGTTTAAGATGTCGAATGTCCACTAATTAAATGAGTTACTGACAACTTACTTTAATTAATTTCTTAGTCCAAGAGTAGTACCACTCAACCTTATTGTCATGTCGGACTAAGTCCACCTACAGGGTTTAACATGACAATCCTTATGAACTCCTCTTGGGGGCATTATCAACCTAGATTACTAGGACACAATTTCCTTCTATAATCAACAACACACACTATAAGTAATATCATTTCCCAACTTATCGGGCCTATTGATTTATCGAGCTAAATCTCACCCTTTGATAAGTCAAAGAAATAAATACTAAATATATGTGCTTGTTATTATATTAGGATTAAGAGCACACACTTCCATAATAACTAAGGTCTTGTTCTTTTATTAAGTTAGTATAAAAAGAATTTACCTTAAATGGTCCTGCTCAATACACTCAGAGTGTACTAGTGTAATTTATCAATCAAGATAAACTAATACCTAATTACACTACGACTATTCCAATGGTTTGTTCCTTTCCATCTCAGTCGTGAGCTACTGTTTATAATTTATAAGGAATTGTTAATATGATCTTATGTATGTGACACCACACACCATATTATCTACAATATAAATTAATCAAACAACTACACTTAACTTATAAATGTAGATATTTGACCAATATGATTTTTATTTCTAAGTAAATGTTTATATAAAAAAGCTAGGCTTTTAGTATACATTCCAATAGTTTGAAGGTATTTTGTTGGTTGTACTTGAAGGAAACAAAACCTATAAGCGGATGTTGTTGTCCTTAGCTTGCTGTCCGAAGCTTGTTGTTTGATGATTACATTTGGAATTGGCTTGCATCTATGATTTTGGATTACTATCCGTGTTGCTTCTGAGTTTGGCTCACATCCGTGCAAGGCTTGGCAAGCTTAGTAACTACACATGTTTTGATTGGGTAGCTTTTCTTGATGTCATGTGTGGGGTGTGTTTGATTGCATGCAAGTGTGAATGCAAAGTCCAATTGTGGGCTTAAGAACGTGTAATGTCATGTGTGGGGTGTGTTTGATTGCATGCAAGTGTGAATGCACCACATTGAGTGTTATGTGCTAATGGCATGAGAGTGGGTTGTTTGGTGAGTTTACCTCAACTGTTGAGGATTAAAAACTTGTGATGTTTGTATGGCTTGTCATTGCGGTTTGAGAGTTTTACCTTTCAAATTATATATATATATATATATATACAGATTTGTTATACTACGATCTCTATCCTGCAGATTATTACAGACCAAGTGCCATGTCATATTATTTTATTTTTTTATAAAACAATTTCTCTTTCTTTGATTTTTTTTTCTTCTTCCTCGTTCTCACTGAAACGAAGCCCGCTCACCGCGCGCGCCTCTTCTTCGTCGTTCTCGCTGAAACGAAGCGCCGGAATCCGGACGCGATCGCGCCGAAATCCGGATGCGACCACGCTGAAATCTGGTCGCCTGCCCAACACGGCCGGAATCGCCTGGAATCAAGCTTGATCGCCACTGGAATGGAGTTGTGGTCGGAATCGCCTGCCTCCGGCTGCGAAAGCGCCGGAATTCGGTCGCCTGCCCAACATGGTCGCGATCGCGTTGGATCGCGGCTGGAATCAAGCTTGATCATCGCTGTATCGCAGCTGGAATCGAGATGTGGTCGGAATCCATGTCGCGATCCCCGACGGGTCCACCCCCTGGGCTATAATGTGGTTGGGTCCAGACGGCCGGAGGCCGCTGGCGGTGGGCAGATGGCAGGGCAGATGGCAGGTGGCAGGGTGGGTGGCGGGCGCGCGAGGAGGAACGGTGAGCACAGTGAGTTGTTCCGGCGAGAACGAAGAGAAAAATATATAAAAAGTTGCATTTAAAAAATTAAAAAGAAAATGACATGGCAAGTCCGTAATAATCCGTAGGAAATAGTCCGCAACATAACAATATATATATATATATATATATATATATATATATATATATATATATATATTCCCGTGAAAAAGCTCTCAGTCATGGGTGTTCGCTTCCTAGTGAGAGAAACTCCAACTTCTCTCTAGGATTTTCGGTCATCTTCTACACGGTGAGGTGAGTGATTTCTAGTCCCTTTCTCCGACGACTTTGGGAGAACTCTCCTCGGGTTCTACTCTTCCCCTTGGCGGTGGTCATCTACTTGTGGTTGACGTCATTTCTCTGGAGGTTATCGGGTGGAGTTAGAGGATGCAGAGAAGATATCCTACTGGCTATATCGAAGTTTCTTCTCTGGCATAGAGGTTATCTTCTCATTGCCATTATCGTATATCTCTTCGGTAAACCTGCTCCTCTCCCCTCCTCTTCTACTTCGATTTTTCTTTTGGTTTTATTCAGTTTTCTTCCTCTTCCATTTCCCCTCCTCTGTCTTGGTGCCCGAAGGAAGGCTATGATCGGTCAGAGTCATATTGCTTTACACTTCACCGGTGGTTCGTCTGAGTTTCAAAATTCCGACCGGCACGTTCCATAGAAGGCATCTTTTGGGCTCATTACTCAACATTAATGAGCATTAATTTCAGAGGATATTGGCATTAATTGGAGTTCCCCCTATTTGGAAATCTTTAGTGGCATCCGATTTGGTTTTGGCGTGGATTAATTGGAGCTCTCTTGATTTGAAAGTCTTGGTTGACATTTTAAAGTTGGCCTTGATATTGGCGTGGATCACTTGTTGACTTGGATGGCGATTCAAATTTGGTGGTTGCATGTTGTTATTCAATTTGAGTTGTGTTTGACTTTGGCTTAGCACTTCTTGTTTTGTAATTCCACATGGATGCATCAAAATGGGAAAGAAGAAAAAAGGTCTCAAATACACTCCTTTGAGTCTAACCAAGGACCTACATCCTATGTCATTTGAAAAAGATAGATTTGCTACTATGAAAGATACTTTACAATTGGCAGATGATGCTGAGGTGGCAGATCATGTATTCAACATGCTTGGACAAGAGCACATTCATTTAGATGAACATGATGAGGTGGCTAATACAGCTGATATGGCTAACTTGCCGCATGACACAACTGAATCTTCCCCTCAAGGCCATACACAAGTTGAGGCAAATCATCCACCAATGGTGGAGACAGTCGATCCGGTGACAACCAGCCACCACCAGCTCGAAACGACGATCATCAACAAGCACCTTCAAATGGGGAAAACAAGCAGGCTGAAGCCCACGGAACAACAAATGTTGGTGGTCAAGGGAATCAACCGGAACAAAAGAAGTCTTATGCAAGCTTTTTCAAAGATAACAGGAAGATAAAGCATGCTATAACGCTTGATCAGTACGAGGCCAAAGGTGAAAGAATTTCTTTTGATTACGGTGACATTGATGACATGGAAGATGCTATGGGTTTCAGTCTAGTGGGTTGCTTCATGGGACGACATCCAGGCATTGATGGGGTCCGAATTATAGGTGCTCGTTGGAAGATTCCCCACAAGTATTTCTTGCATAAAAGTAGTTGGGTGGTTTATCGTTTTGACACAAAGGAAGACCGACAAAAAGTCTTGCAAGGAGGACCTTATTTTGTTTTTGGAATTCCAATCTTTTTGAAGATCGTGCCGAGATGTTTTCTTTTTAATGAAGATGGAAGATTTGTTTTGGTTTGGATCCAAATTCATGGCCTACCTCCGTATTATTGGACTCAAAAAGTATTAAGCATGATTGGCTCAGAAGTAGGAAGGTTGTTGTATATCGACAACCTGACACGAACAAGAGAATGCTTGGAGTATGCGCGGCTCTTAGTGGAGATTCAGCCATTGGGGATAGAGTTCTCGAGGTGCCTATTACTTTGCCCACTGGAGTACAAATAGATCTACGTATCATCTATGAAATGGTGTCAGTTTTTTGTCAAATCTGTAAGAAGATAGGCCATCGATCGGAGACTTGCCGCAGAGGTGCTAGCCAAGGTTCTGGGAGACAAAGATCACAATCATTACGGGGTCGAAGAAGGACGAGGACTAAGGACCGTCCTCGGCAACAATGGAGACAAATACAACAAAGAGCAAATGATGGAATTCCGGTAGCGCCTAATAAATTGGCAATAGTAAAATTTCACAGCCCAATTCCAGTGGCGGTTGAACCACCCATTGCATGAAATGTTGAAGTCTAAAGAGCTAATGATCAGGTTGGAGTACAAGGTGGAGATGCTGATCAAACCGTGAAACTCAAAAGTGTTGAAGTCCAAGATGATGTTGATCAAAACGTGGAAGTCCAATATTATGATGTTGATCAAAATATGAAATTCTAAAATGTTGAAGATGGTGTTGACCAAGATGGAGTCCATGTTGACCACCACGTTGGCACCCAAGGTGTTGGTGAGTTTGTTAACAAAGAAGATGTTGCAAGTCATTCATCATTTGTCAACATAAAATCTATTGGCGAACTACAGTAGCCACCGGGTGTGCAACATGCGATAACTTCAAGCAGGGGGAGCTCCTCTTCATCCTCCACGGTATCAAGTGGAACATTATTATCTACATCTAATGAATCTTCATTCTCTTCCGTACCTAAGCTACTACCTCAACCACAAATGGAGACACAAGTGGAGCCGTAAAGGAGGTGATGCCAGCACTAAGGAGTGAGAGTCAACTTCAGGCGCGAGCAGTCTGTAGAGGTGGCCAATGAAGGTGGCCACATGGAACATTAGGGCCTTTCACAAGTCCCTAAAACATGGGCGTGCACCACCTTCTCAAAGAGAAAGATATCCAAGTGATGGTTCTATTGGAGATGAAGCTGAATGACAATTCTCTTGACCCCATTATGCGTAGGCGATTTACAGGTATGGGGCATATTCATAATTTTGATATGTCTAATCATGGATGTATACTACTTCTTTGGGACTTACATAGAGTTGATGTGGATATGCTCTTGATGACCAAACAATTCATTCATTGTCGAGTTCAATGTCAGATTTTCGGGAGGGACTTCTTAGTGACATTTAGTTATGGCCTTCAATCTAGTATTGCTTAGGAACCGTTATGGAAGGCTCTTACGAATCTTAGGAAGTCCATTTTAGAACCATGGTTGCTTCTTGATGATTTTAATTCTATTATATCGACAATGGATAGATAAGGGGGCTCTCCAATCACCAATTATGAAATGCGGGATTTCCAAATTTTCACTCAAGTATGCGGTTTGGTGGATCTTCGCTCCATTGGATGTCGGCTCACTTGGACTAATGGCACAATTTCTTGTAAATTGGGTAGAGCTTTGGTGAATTCTTTTTTGTTATTGGCAGATTTCGATGCTTACGTGGAGTTTACGGCACCTGGGTGTCTCTCAGACCACTCTTGTACCATAGTGCACACCCTAGCGAAAGATCAACCTCCAAATCGACCTTCAAGTTCCTTAATATGTGGTCACTCAATGAAGTTTTCACCGAGCTTGTGATGGACTCATGGTTAGCTCCTGTTGTTGGGAATGCTCAATTTATTCTTAAAGTGAAGCTGACCCGTTTGCAGAAAAGATTGAGGGAATTGAATAAAAATCATTTTGGGCATATTTTTGAGAAGGAAAAAAGAGCAAATGCAGATTTAGAGGAGAAACAAAAAGGGGTCCTACCAGGAGGTACTATTCCCATTGACTATGATCATATACGGAGGAAGGTCACTCTACTTGCGGAGGCAGAGAAACAATTTTATCAGCAGCGTGCGAAGAATATTTACTTAAGAAATTTTGATAAGTATACCAAATTCTTCCATGATGTAGTGAAGCGGAATAATAAGAGGCATGTCATCATCACACTCACAAAGTGAAATGAGGAGCAAACATCAAGCTTGGGTGAAGTGACAGATGAATTTGTGGGCTTCTTTCATGATTTACTTGGGGCAAAAGGTGACGTGTGATCCTATGGATAGTGGTGGACTTCCTGGGAGAAAACTTACTTATGGTTAATTTGAGGACTTAATCAGGCCAGTGGAGGTGGAGGAAATTAAAGCAGCCTTATACGACATTGGGAGTGACAAGGCGCTGGGTCCGGATGGATATGGAGCAAAGTTTTTCACTGCATCTTGGGATATTGTGTTAGAGTGTATACTAAAAGTCTAGCTTTTGTAAACATTTATTTGTTAAAATAAAAGAATCACATTGGTCAATATCTGTATTTATTTATTAAATATAATTGTTCAATTAATTTATATAGTAGACAACATGGAGTGTGGTGTCACACTCAGAAGATCATGTTGTCGGTTCTCTATAAATTATAAACAGTTGCTTGCGACTAAGATAGAAAGGAACAAACTATCAGTATAGTCGTAGTGTAATTAAATATTAGTTTATCTTGACTAATAAATTACACTAATACACTTTAAGTGTATTGAGTAGGATCATTTAGGTATGTTCTTTTGTACTGACTTAGTAAAAGAACTAAACCTTAGTTATTATGGAAGTGTGTGCTCTTAATCCTAATATAATAACAAGCACATATATTTAATATTTATTTCTTTGATTTATCAAAGGGTGAGATTTAGCTCGATAAATCAATATGCCCGATAAGTTGGGAAATGATATTACTTATAGTGTGTGTTGTTGATTATAGAAGGAATCTGTGTCCTAGTTATCTAGGTTGAGAATGTCCCCAAGAGGAGCTCATAAGGATTGCCATGTTAAACCCTGCAGGTGGACCTAGTCCGACATGACAATGAAGTTGAGTGGTACTACTCTTGGTGCTAGATATTAATTAAGTGAGTTGTCAGTAACTTACTTAATTAGTGGACATTCAAAATCTTAAACACAGGGAGACTAACACACTCATGATAAGAAGGAGCCCATAATGTAATTTGGGATTGGTGCGGTAGTGCGGTAATAACTCTCTAGTAGAATGCATTATTATCTATGAACTTGAGTTGTGTGTTCGGGGCGAACATGGGATACTCAAGCTCATCGGAAGACCAAAATCAATTTCTCCTCTAGGTCCCTGTCATAGCCTCATTATAGCCTCAAGTCCATCCAAATGTAAGGCTCTTCTTGGTGTCCAAGAAGGGGGCCGGACCATTGCTTGGTGACCAAGCAATGGCCGGCCACATCCTCTTATAGGGGCCGACCCTATAGCTTGGTGACCAAGCTTGTAGGGGCCGGCCATACTAATTCAAAAAGGGAGGGTTGTTTTGAATTTTTAAAATCTTCTCTTTGTAGAAAACTATAAGTTTTAAAAGAGAGATTTTAAATTTTAAAACTTTCCTTATTTGAATTAGGCCATATGTTTAAATAGAAAGTTTAAAAGATTTTAAAACTTTTCTTTTTTAACCATCTTCATGGTTTAAGAAAAAAGGGAAAAGAAGTTTTAAAAATTAAATTTTCTATCACCATGTTAAAAAAGGAAATTTTATAAGAGAAGTTTTAAATTTTAAAACATGGTTTTAATTTTTAGGACTTTCCTTTTTTTAACTCTTACTTTAGGAAAGAGAGCTTGTAAAATTTTATAAGAGTTTTCTTCTTGTAAAATTTTATAAAAATTATTATTTTTCTTTTCTAAATATGGTGGCCGGCCACCTTGCTTGGTGTCCAAGCAAGGGGCCGACCAATCCCAATTCTAAACCAAATAGGATTGATCTCAACCATTGATTGATGATTGATTCAATCAAGAGGAAAGAAAAGGAAAAAAAAAAAGAAAAAGGAAAAACTCTTGGATGATTTTATTTTTTATAAAAGTTTTTCCTTATTTGCCTTGGGCAAGTAATATAAAAGAAGGGGTGAGGGGGCTTCATGTGACACAACTCTTATTCTTTTGCTTGGGTGATCTCTTGGTGGCCGGCCCTCTCCCTTCTTCCTCTCCCTTTGCTCTCTTCTCCTTGGTGGTGGTGGTGGCCGGATTTTAGAAGAAGGAGGAGGAAGCTTTTAGGTGGTGTTCATCTTGGAGGATCGTCGCCCACACGACGTCCAAGGCGAGGCGAGGAATACGACAGAAGATCTTGAGGTCATTAGTTTACAAAGAGAAGGTATAACTAGTATTTTTCTTCCGCATCATACTAGTTATTTTTCTTTGTATGAATTCTAAATACAAGAGGCAATTAGATCTAGTTTATCGAATTTATTTTTCGATTTTGTGTTTTCTTCTTTTTCGAATTTGTGATTCGATTGTTCTTTTTGGTTAACCTAAAGTTATTTAAGGAAATAAATATTAACTTTCCTTAAAAGGCTTTGCCTAGGCGGTGGTGGTTGCTCCCATATCCAAGAAGGTCATGTGCCTCGCCATGCAGTCCTGGAAGCCAATTTTAGAAATTAATATTTATGGAATTAATAATTTAGGTAGATTTGAATCAATAGTGTTAAGTTCCGCTTGCGATTCAAATCTAAACCATTAAAAACAGATAAGTTAAATTTGGAATAAATGATGTTAAGTTCCGTCTGCGATTCCTGATTTAATTTCTAAAGAACACAATAGGTTATTTAAGGAAAGGTTCGACACTTGTACAAAAATTTTTGTACAATGGAACCGGTACGTTTTCCTAGGATTAACCAACATATTGTTGGGTCAGAGTTTATTGCTGCGATTCAAGAATTTTTTCAGAGTAGTGAACTACTCAAACAATGGAACCATTCATTGATATTTTAGTGACAAAAGCATATCATGCCTCGAGAGTTTCAGATTACAGGCCTATCTCTTGTTGCAATGTGTTCTATAAGGTCATTGCAAAGGTACTGGTAGACGATTAGCGGGGATTTTGGGGGACTTGTTGGATCCGGCGCAAGCGGCTTTTGTGAAAGGGCGGTCTATTGGTGACAACATTAATCTCACTCAGGAGTTGCTACGGAAGTATGCGCATAAAAGAATCTCCCCGAGATGTATGGTTAAGGTTGATTTGCAAAAGGCATTTGATACAGTAGATTGGGATTTTCTCATGGTGGTCCTTGTTGATTTTGGCGTTCCCCAATGATATTGTGAATGAATTAGGGAATGTGTAACTACGACCTCCTATTCTATTTCTCTAAATGGAGGCATCTATGGATTCTTTAGTGAGCGCCGCGGTCTAAGGCAAGGTGATCCCCTATCTCCCTTACTTTTTAATCTATATATCGAAGTATTATCACGCAGGTTGCAGGTTGCCTCCTTGTCACCCTCTTTTCACTTTCATCCTATGTGTAAAGAGGTTGGTATCACACATCTTACATATGTCGATGATTTGATGTTATTTGCACGGGCAGATGAGTCCTCAATAAAAGTATTGGCGGAATGTTTGGAGGTTTTGGCAATGAAGCGGAGCTTCGGGCTGATTCTTTGAAATCTCATATGTATATGGCGGAGATTGATGATAGCATGAAAGACCGATTACTCCAACTTATTGGGTTCCAAGAAGGAACATTTCCTTTCCGATACTTGGGGAGATTCCATTAGCGACTGAAAAGTTGAGAATTGCAAACTATGACCTATTACTTGATACTATTAAAAGGAGGATTAATTCTTGGCCAAAGCATACTTTACTTATGCGGGGTGCTTGGAGTTAGTGAAAATGGTACTTCAAGGCGTGGAGTGTTATTGACTTTCTATGCTCCCTATTTTTGGCGGTGTTATTGAAAAACTCAAAACAATATGTCGTACGTTTGTGTGGCCTTCAAAGCATCTTCCTATTTCCTGAGCCACTTTGTGTCTTTCTCGACAATATGGTGGTTATGGACTTCATGATCTTCATGCATGGAACGAAGCTCTTCTTAGCAAGACACTATGGGAGATCCAAACTAATGTGATTCGCTATGAGTAAGATGGGTGCACCATCATTATCTCATGGGGACTAATTTTGGCATTGGGAGGTCAAAGCCTCAGACTCTCCTCTTATCAAACGGCTCGTGGACATTCGAAACAAAATTCGAGGGGCTACAAATGGAATTGGGGAGGCGAATTTGTTGATGGATGACTAGTTTGTTGGAGAGGGGGGGGGGGGGACAAATGCATATGGCTTCTTCATGCCGAGAGGTCCTGAGGTGACGTGGGTATCATTGGTTTGAAGGCCAGAAATTATGTCGAAGCATCGATTTATTTTGTGGTTACTTGCCCATGGGAAACTACAAACAACGGATAGAATGTCATATGTGGAGAACAAGATTTGTATGCTTTGCCAAGGTCATGATGAGTCCAATGGTCACTTATTCTTTGAATGCCCTATCACATGTACTCTTTGGGACAATGTATGGAGATGGTTAGAGATAATTAAATCATGAAGTTAACTCAATAGAGGAGTTATTTCGCATTCTTGGCCAACACTACAAAGGTGTGAGTCGGAGAATGAAGGTGAGGTATCTTGGAGTTTCTAGTATGATATATGTTCTGTGGGAAGCTCACAACAAGTGTTGCTATGAGGGGATGGTTCCTAATATTGACAGAATGTTGCGCAAGGTCTAAATTCATGTTTATCATTTTGTGGACTTATGTAGAAACTGAAGTGATTCACCTCGCAAAAGCATGGACAAAACAAATTATAAGAATGGTGCATATAGTGTTGTTGCTGATTTCTTCGGCGAATGAATTTCATCGAAGAATCAATTTCATCGACCAAAGAAGAAGGTTGTGTAATCTAATATTTGATTTTATCGATGAATGGATTTCAGCGACGTATGGAGCAAATTATTAAATTAGTGGCACAAGGGAGGCTTGAGCAGATATTCAACGTTGAGGGTACATGCATGCTTGGACAATTTTCAACAATGGTGGCAAATGATGATTTGTTTGATAGATTTTTATTGCATGTCTTTATATTTATCTTTTGATTTTGTATGTGAGGCATGGGAGAGGATGGTGGTAAATAGATCCATCATAATTGATCTATCTAGTCCGCAATAAAAGACTTGCGGTAAAGACAATACCAAATCCGTTGATGGCTAGGGCTTTGCCAAAAAGCCTAAGAGGGTGAATAGATCCACCATAATGATCTAGTCTGCAGTAAACGACTCACGGTAAGAATAGCGTCAAATCCATTGATGGCTGGAGCTTTGCCAAAATACCCAAGAGGGTTCATAAATCCACCATAAGGATCTATCTAATCCGCGACAAACGACTCGCGGTAAAAACATGGTAAATCCGTTGATAGCTGACCACTTGCTAAAAGTGGGGCGACGATCTATGGTGGGATGACAATCTTGGTGATCCAGTCCATGCTTTTGATGCTCTATTTGCGATCCGGGCTTTTGATGCTCCATTTGCTGTCCGTGCTCTTCATGGCTGAGTGTTCAAGCTTGCTGTCCATGTTTGATTGTCACACATCATTTTGTAATGCATGTAATGGTGTTAGTGTGATGTTGTGAATGTGTGTGATTGAATATTGGTTTGACTTTGTTTTTGCTTGTGGATTGTCCCACGTGAAACATAATGGTGAGAGGGAAGTTGAGTGCATGATGATGTAAATGAATTGAGTGATGATAAAGGAGTCTACCTCAGTTACAGAGGATGAACTCCTAACTACCATATATGTTTCGACATTCGATTTGAGAGTCTTTATCTCTCAAATCAGTTTTATATAAATGTACCTATTTCCGTGAAAGATACTTGTTCTCAGCCAATCCTCTTTCAATTCATCCTTGGGGATCAGTAGGCTCTTGCGTACAACGAGAGTCTCATGATCATCTCCATAAAAAATCTCGTCATCGATATCATCGTCATAAATCGACTCATCAATTTGTTCATATTCATCCTCCATGTCTTCCTCAACCAGCAGAGTTTTATTTTTTTTTTATTTAGATATCTTTTACAATCTAAAGTTCGATGCCCTTGTTCACCACATCAAAAACACTTGATAAAGGTCTTAGAATTACCTTGTGGTGGTGCTGGGAAGGGCGCAACTCTTGAGGGCGAACAACTCAATTATTTTGATCGCTTTTATTTGTTGGTCTAGGGTTTAATTGTTTTTCAATGGTCAAAGCTCGCTGATAAGCGAAATCTTGTAAGGGTTGTCGTAATCCCCCTAAATATCGCGTTGTCATTTGCTCCTCAGTTTCAGATAGATCGTTTCTAGCAATAAGCTGATAGAATTTCTCTGTATAGTCGTCAACGGTTCTAGCCCCTTGCCTCAATGTATGGAGTCATTCAAACAACGATTGTGCATAACCAAAGGGAAGAAAGTCGGTTCTCATATGTTTTTTCAATTTTTCCCAATCGGTGATTTTAAATTTACCTTGTTTCTCTCATGATCACTGAAGCTGCTCCCACCATGCTAAGGCTCGGCCTTTGAACTTGATAACGACTAATTTTACTTTGACATGATCAGGTACTTCCTTGTAATTGAAAATCCTCTCTACTTCGTTGAGTCAATCAATGAAGCCTTCCTCTTGTAATGTGTCAAAAAAATCAGGAAGATCAACTCGGAAACCAAAGTCCCCATATAGTTCCTCTCGACTACAGTGTTCCCGATACGTAGTACGACGGTAATATGGATTCTCAAAAGTAGACTCGGAGTTATGATTAGAAATCTCACGATCTTCAAAATCTCGTGCTGCCAGACGTTAGGTTAATTCCGCAACTTGCTTCTGCAAATCCTCAATCATCATTACATCTTGAATATTACGATCATGGTGCTGGACTTCCTTATTCGAAACCTGTCTGTTGTGACCATGACCACGTCCACGATGACCCTCTATTGGATCTTAATAAGCTTTGATACCAATTGACGCCGATCAAAATATAGATTATTCTCAAGCGTGATATTTCAGAGGAATTAACGAGAAAACAAGAGAGAAATAATGAAATAAGAAGTAGCCCAAGATAGATTTTAAAAAAAAACTTCTCAAAAAAAAAAAAACAAGAGCGGGAATAAAAAAATAAAAGAGATGTAGTTGTAACGTGCTTTAAGCAAAATCAATTGATTCAATATCAAAACAACTTATCCTAAATATCATTTAAGCATATATTTATATAACTCTCAAAATTTTTTTAAAAAAATCTAAACAGAAAAGTAATCAACTAGACTTATTTACTAAGATTTAAAATAAATCAACTAACAAACTTGACTCTTAATATTTAAAATAAAATTAAATATAACTAAAAAAAACTAACGAATAATTACTTATCTTCTTGTGTTTGGCTTAATTTTTTAGGTGCCGCGATTAGTGGAGACAGATACAATTTTTGAATCTTGAGAAAAATATCACACGTCAAAATATGACAGGTGCATGCCAAGATTGTAGAATTGTAAGATGATAATTTATTTCTATCAAAATTTTAGTGAACTTGAGGCTGTCAAACTTTAGTCATTTATTATCCGTATTAAATGAATAGAATTTATGGAACAGCACTAAAAAGTGTCCGCAAATGACATCTGTTTTTTTAATATAATTTTAGTCTAGATAGATATATAACTGATTAGGGCATCTCAGTGATTTTAAGAAGTTTGAAAAAATTGGAGAAAAGAGCTTTCACCATTATAGAAGTAAAGTTTAAGAATTATAGTTTAAAAGCGATAGTAAAATTTCAAACACTACTTAAAAAAGGACCTTTTAACGATAGAAATTTTCATCGTTAAAAGGTCAGTTCCCTTCGTACTATCATAGGTAGTTATCACAAAAAGATCCCGTTAAGAAATAATTAGTAGTGGAAAAAAAATATTATCGTTAATAATTTTTTAAAAAATAAAGAAATTAATCTTGATATGCAAAATATTAAACCTACAATTTAATTTCATGTGACGGGCTTCCCTATGTAAAAAATTGTTTTAATTTAATATTATACTTGTCTTAGTAAAAAAAACTAAAAAAAGTATATTTTTTTAACATCGTCGGCCTAAAATATTTATAGAAGTTTCTTTGATCATAGTGTTCTCAATTTTAAGATATGGGACTAAAGAGAACTATATTTTTTTTAATATAAAATAATCAGAGAAAATTAATCATGAGAAAAATTTATAATAATACGCTGTAGCTGAGTCTCGAACTCTAAATCACTGATTGTTTCGCTTGTGGAATTACTAATAAACCTTGGAATTATTTTTAGTGTAAATAGAAAAAAGGACATTAACGTAAATGTATTTTAGGCTTCACCAAAATTAGTTAGTAAAAAGAGGAGATTTTTAATAAAATAATAAGATTAAATAACATTTAACACAAATATTTATTGGTTAAATCCGATTTATAATTGAAACAACTTATTTGTACTACAATTATCTTTTAAGAATTCCAATAATATACAGAATAAGCTACAATTAAGATATCAATAATAAATATACAATGACATGTGGTTGTTGATTTTGATGTATACAAAGAAACAAAAAACTGCAATATAATAGGGCCATAATATACACAGACTCCGATAAGCTGAAAACTTTTATGTGTCTTGAAGCATTAATTAACATTCGGTTTAGAAATCAGATACCTAATCATTAGGCCAAGTCATGGGGTTCCCTTCCATTACAAACCAATTATTCCACTAAAGACATGGATGTTAGTTGTGAAAGATGAGATGTATCAACATTTCAACAACTTTCCAACATTACCACAAGAGTTATTTAACATTATAGAAGCATATTCAATAGCATTACATGGTGGCAAAAGATGAATACATTTACCTCAGCGTCCCCGTCAATCTGTCCTAGGATCAACACGGAGGAGGTAAATCACGGATGACTACTAACCTTTAAAATAGTGACTAACACATAAAATATTCAATAGCATTACAGCAAAATAAGAAAAAGGTTTTAGAGAATATCAATCAATGTCAATTACCAAAACTAATTTTCATTCTATTGTTCCTCACTAATCGTTTATGTGTCGATGAAGTATTGACAACTCAAAATGAACAAAAGTACTTTTTCTCATTATCAAATAATAGACAATTATAATAAATTTTTTAAAGTAACTAATTCAACCTTAACCGACGTAGTCACTTATGCATTAGATATTAAATTCTTCAACATCAACTCATTAAAAGTTTTAAATTCATATTCCATATTATTTATTTGCTCACGTAGTGTGACATTCTTGTAACGAAATTCTTACTTCAAAGTAATAGGTCATCTCAAATCTTTTGGTCTCATTCCTCCTTCATGGCTAAAAACATGATTATATCATTGAGATCCAAAATATTTCTCGACGACAAATTGAATACTTGACAAGGAAGAATTTTCTCAAATGACCTCTTATCCTTCAATAAGTTAAAAAAATTTGAATTAAATTTATGATAAATTAAATATCATGTAAAAAAATGAATTAAAATGTTATATACTCACATATTTGTTCAATATGGACATAAAATCTAGAGGTTGTCCATCTTTCCCTTCCTATGTATAAGTTAATATAAAACCTTTATAATACATATCTTACCATTTCATATGCCAAATGTAGAAAAACTTGCTGCCTATTTAATGTAGCATAGATCTTAAGGATCTATTTTGTGCATTGATTTAACTCATTTTCTGAAATTATATTAACATTAATATAAATTTACAAAAATAGACATTTAAATTAAAATATAATTTATAACATAGAAAAGATAGGATAAAAATAATCTAAAAACTCACTTAAAAATATTTTGTTGCCAATCATTTCCAAACTTGTTTATCCAATCTGTTGGGAATATTTTGTAAAACTTTTGGAGTGTTTTGCATGATTTTACAAATTTAGAGTTTAGCATCTCCAATTTTACCATAATTATTGCATATATTTAAGGGTTGTCTCACAATATAGCTCAATTTCATTATTTTTGAATTTATCCTAAAAACTTATGGTAAATATTTAATAAAAAGATATTTCATATAATATAAATGTAAATCTAACTCACCATAGCAAGCTTGTGATTTTCAATATCTTCACCAATTTTATTCCACTCAAGAACTTGAATGAGAGATATGTTTCCATGCATCTCTTACCGTTAAATCTAAAATCTCTTGTAAATGTCTGATGATTCAACCTAAGAGCTTGTCCCTGGATTATGGTATCGCGGTAAGATATTCAAGTTATCATCCAGACATCCGGAGTTTGAATCCCAGGTATAACATATTTATAGGAATTTTTTCTCTAAATGGGAGTCGTAATCAAAGGATGCTAAGTTTCTGGGCTGACAATCGCGTGCGCTTCTCGATTTATCCGATGATCAATGGGAAACTTTCGTGAGGCAAGGTCGATTACCCTAAGAGATAGTCAATAAGACTAACTGAGATTATTTATATAGGAAGCTTATCTCTATTTTTCAATTTACATGCCATAACATACTTATTTATATCTCGCCTATTCAAATTTTGTTGAGTAGATGATTTATCTAAACACCATAATAATTAGTTTAGATTTACCAAGTACATAAGTGTGGAATGAAAAAAAAAGTATAAATTACTTTTTCATAGAGTCTTCCACATGGTCGATTTGTTCAGCTCTTTGCATTTCGTTGTTTCGTGTATTCACCGAAGAAGGCTCACGTTCAGTTGATCTAGAGAAAGATTTTTATCCGGACAATCCTAAATGTCTTGTGATTTTGCCATGTCCTTGAGCTAAAGAACATGATCTTATAAATAGCTTCCTCTTGGCCCGGATGGATATATAAATTTTGATAGTCCATTATCCTCTTATCGGGTGCCATTCTCTCCATGTAAAAAACGGTGGACAAAATTAACTACAAATAATTTTGGACAAGTGGATGGAGTTAGGACCCTTGCAATCTAATTTTGGGCTCCTTTGAATATTAACGAGGATAAGCTATTTAGTACCATTGGTTTTAGAAATTAACCTATTGCTGTGAGACGGAGCAGGCGGAAGACAGCACGGAGGTTCGACGGCGGACAGCAGCAGCGAGGCTACAACGGATAGCAGCAGCGAGGTGCGACGGTGGACATCAGCAGCGAGGCTGTGGCGGACATCAGCAGCGAGGTTACGGCGGACAACAATGAGAAAAGGCGTCAGAAGACGACGGCGGCAGGGAGCACCGTGAGAGAAGCAGTCTCGTTTCTAGGACAAAAGTCTAAATGCTGACCAACGACGGGAAAAGATGGTGTCTTTTATGTTTTAAAAAAACAAAATTTTGGCCGAGTAAAAAAAATCAGCTTGAGTTCCGGTTTAATAAAAAATTGAAAAAGTAACCAGATCAGAATAAATTCTTAAATTCTAAATGATAAAAATATCTGATTAAAAGTCTTACCATAACGACAAATAAAAATTCCATCACTAAAGATTCCATCACTACAGACATGATATTAATGATCGAAATAAAAAAATAATCATTGATCCAACGATAGAAAAAAATACTATCCATATCTCATCATTGTTGAATCACTAATAATGACGATATGTTATTAATATTTCATTGTTCTCAAAACTAACAATATTGGTAGAACTTGTAATTAATGATATAAAAAAGTTAACCATGTGAGGTTAGTAAAAAAAGTTAAAGATTTTTTTTTATTACGAAGAGAATAACAAGGATTGGTTGTCATGATGGAGATCAGAATCAAAACGATTAACATTTAGGTATCATATATCTAAATGAATGATAATCAATAGATCGATCGGGCGATCAGGCCCCCGTCCGGGAGGCAAAGGCTCCAGTCCAATTCCACCTTTGATTCGATGAGGTGTCAAACGACCGACGATCAATGGAGTGTTGTTGGACACCAGGAGGAGGAAAAAACAATATGCAGAATCTTAACCGATCAGATACCCCGCTCAATCAGGCATGTAACAAGACATGACATCGGCTTAGCGGAGTTCTGGCCAAGCGGGTGTGGCACAGGTGCAGCGGAGTTTCGGTCGAGCAGCTAATCCGCTCGGCTGTTATCTCTTGACATCTTCTGGGAGTTAGTGCGGATGACACCAGGCATGATTCACAGGAAGATCGTACGACGAAAGCTTCCACTATAACATCAGAAATATGCTCAGTTTGTTAAGGTATTATTATGTTAGGAACACTTTATTGACAAGTCTTTTCAGGGAAAACTTTAAGAAGTGTGCTCGTCCGGGGGGAAACGTGCACGTGCACTACAGGAACTCTATATAAAAGGGGTCCAAGCATTGACAGAGGTACGCGATATATACTATTTATGCTACAGTCTTTATTCTTATTGCTCTGCCTTTTACATTGTCACTGGTGACTGACTTGAACATCGGAGGGTCAACGCTGGAGACCCCTTTAATTTCCTGGCTCGATACTGACGTCATATGTCTTGAAGGACAGAACGAAATCTACTAGCGGTCAATAAGACATCCACATTCTAACTTTTTATCTTATCGACCTTCGAACAAGATCAATAGATTTATATATTTTTATATAACATTAAGGCAATATATTAGATATTATAAAAAAAACTGCTCATACGTCTTGGATAGGAGGGAATTTAAATTAAATTAATTATATTCTATTATTAATATTATGTATTTTGTATTATTTGTCACTTAAATTAATTATTTACACAGGAACATACATTATACTTAATATTGAGTTTGTTATTCTTAAAATATATATATCACCGGTATTTATCCCTTTTACCTGACACAGATAAAAATAGTTATAGTATTGAAGAATGTAATTTACATACGCACACATAAAAATAGTTATATATTTTATAGTTAATTATAGATCTTGCATGCAGGTGACTAGGGGCTCCATGGTTCCTTGTAAGTTCCCATACGCTTGCCAGCGAGCAGAAGGGGTTATACGTGTGGTAGCCGCCCGCTTCCACCAGCTGAAGCTCCACGTATACGTTGTCGAGGTGAATGCCGGAGCAGGGCGCGGCGTCGTTGCACGCGAAGTACCCCGGCGCTGCACCGTGCAGGTGCCCTTGATGCGCACTGGTACGCGAGTGATGTCCGATTGGGCCACCGGCCGCCGCCTACGTCGGGTTCTTGCACTTGCTCCCGTCGCAATAGAACTGGTCGATCGCGATGGGCGATGGCACCTGCGACGACACCTGCACATTCCCGAAGCTCACGCTCTTGACCCATCCCGACCCGCCGTGCCACGTCTTATATCCTCACGGTTGGTCTGACTGACATATGATAACTTTTCACAGCTGACGTCATGGTTAACTGCCACGATGGGAGATTTGATGATGTATTAAAAATAAGGAAAAATATTATAACTTCACATTTACATAATATTTCCAAATTTGTATGAGAGAAAAATGAATTGAAAATTTGACAAAATAACTAATCACATAAGCTACCAATAAGTCATCCTAAATTTCTCTTCTAAAACTAGCATAGAAAAATAAAAAAAGTATCCATCTAATTCTACCTTTTTATTTAATTCAACTGGGTGTCTATATTAAATGTATATTAAATTAATCAAATATTAGGGTTTAGGGTTTGGAATTACAAGTACCAAGGTCATGCGTCCTTCCTAAAGCATTTCTTCTAAACTGACAGGAGATAGAGTTCTTCGTATTAGTTACTCCTTTTTAGCCATTCTTATATAATCGAATGCCTTTGTGCTCATGCCTGATCTGATTGAGAAAAAGGATCTATCAAATGCCACTAGTCATCATGAAACTACAAGAGTGATGAAGTTTTGTGATTGGATTATTCTAATAATTCTGTTATAATTATTCTCAGAATTATTTTTAGAATAATTTTGTTATTTATTAATTAGTTATTTGACCAAGTACTTTTGAACATTATATATTGTATTGTCCTTTGGACAAATATCAATGAACAATAGATTTTATTATTCTCATCTTATTCCTTCCTCTCTCCCTATTCTTCTTCTTACATGGTATCAGAGCCATCTCTCTCTCTCTATTTTATCTTCCCTCAATTTCTTGAGGCGGAGATCGTATAAACGACGAATTTTAAATTTTCCCCTCAAGCCCCTTATTTTCTCCTACGTGTTTTAATTTTCTTATTCTTCTCTATTTTTTAGAACAAACGAAAAATACTTATTTTCTTCCGCTGCCAACCCCTTTGCTTCTCTTTCCTCTTCCTTAATCTCTATTTTTTTTTCCACTACCACCGGACAAGTAATTTTTTACTTTAGATGTCAAATACTCGACGACATCAAAGAGGACAAAAGCAAAGTCCGGACCGATGTCAAATTTGTCACATCGTTGGTCATACTGGAAATATATGCCCTAAAAGACTTGATTGGTCTAGAGTAAAATGTCAAATTTGTCTTGGAATTGGACATTTTGATATTCAATGTCCTAGTCCATTCGATTCAAATTTCATTGGTGGTCCTACAGTCTCAAGACAACCATCTATTTCACAAGTATATCCTAAAGTTCTTTCGTCTGTGCCTACTTGTGGTAAAAATCCAGAGTTCTCATTTACTGATTGGTATATTGACACTGGAGCAACTCATCATGTCACATCAGATTATAATATCCTTACAGACGTAATGCCATATTATGACTCAGATACGGTGCAAGTAGGCGATGGTTCAGGTTTGCAAATTGCTAATCTTGGAAACACATATGTTCATTTATCTAATCGAACTTTTCACATGCGCAATGTCTTTCATGTTCCATCTATCACTAAAAATTTACTTTCTACACGCCAGTTTTGTCTTGATAACAATGTCATTTTTGAATTTCATCATAATCATTATCTTATAAAGGATAGAGGAACAAATGCTATTGTGTTTTATGGGAGAATCAAAAATGGCCTCTATTGTCTTCAGAGTTCTTCAATCAAAGCTTTTGTTGGTGAACGCACAAATAAACCAGCTTGGCATGCTCGACTTGGTCATCCTTCCCTTCGTATTGTTCAGTTAATCATCAATAGGTATGGTTTACCTACTTCTATTACCTCCTCTCCATCTTATTCATGTAGGGCCTGCATGGAATCTAAAAGTCATAAGCTACCTTTCTCTTTATCTGATCATGTTTCTAATTTTCCACTTGAAATAATCCATTCTGATGTTTGGGGTCCTGCACCTATTTTGTCTAATCAAGGTTTCCAATATTATGTTACATTCATTGATCATTTCAGTAAATATACTTGACTTTATCCTATGAGACGGAAATCTGATTTATTTGATATATTTTGTAATTTTCAAATTCAAGTTGAACGATCTTTTAATCGTAAAATACTCTCTTTTCATTCTGATTGGGGAGGCGAATATCAAGCTCTCCATCGTCATTTTGTCTCTTGTGGAATTGTTCATCGAATTTCTTGTCCTCACACTCCAGAACAAAATGGCTCTGCTGAGAGAGCATAGACATATAATTGAAACTGCCTTAGCTCTTCTTCATCATGCATCAGTTCCGCGCAAGTTTTGGGATGAAGCTGTTAGCACTGCAGTATATCTCATAAATCGACTTCCTACACCATTGCTCAATCATAAATGTCCTTTTGAAAAACTTTATAATCAAACCCCTGATTACACTTTCCTTCGAATTTTTGGTTGCGCATGTTATCCATGGTTACGCCCCTATTCTAAACACAAACTTGACTCTCGTTCACTACAATGTGTTTTTCTTGGTTATAGCAATTTGCACCATGGTTATCGTTGCTTGCATATACCAACAGGACGAATTTATATTTCACGACATGTTACTTTTGATGAGTCTTTGTTCCCTTTTTCGGTAGCTTCTTCAATCTCTCCTCCAGATACAAGTGACACCTTCTTAATGCCACCTAATATTATCAGAAGTGATGGAATTCTAGGTCCTGCTCCGGAGCTCTCTAATAATTCTCCTATACCATCAGAATCACCTCCGGTTGCTGCTCCAATCTTAGAAGTCTCGCCGATCGAAGATAATATGCTCTCTGGTCCCTCAGATAATGCAAGTTCGTCATCTACATCACCATGTCAGCCTACTTCCTCGTCGTCATCAACAAGTGATTCAGATGATAATGCTCCTCGTCGCATGCTTCCCATTAGTGATATTTATGAGCGTTGCCCACCAAATGCAACTCGATATCCCCTTCCACGAGCTCTAGTTGTTTCTTCCAAATCTATTGAACCAACCTGTTTTACACAAGCAAACAAGGATCCAAACTGGCGTAGTGCAATGGCTACAGAATTTGATGCACTTCTTCGCAATGGAACATGGACTCTAGTTCCGCGCACTCCCTCAATGAATGTTGTGGGCTCTAAATGGGTATTCCGTCTTAAGCATCGAGCTGATGGTTCTCTTGAAAGATAAAAAGCTCGACTTGTAGCTAAAGGATTTAGTCAACAGCCAGGTATTGACTTTAATGACACTTTCAGCCCAGTCATCAAAATTACATCTGTCAGACTACTATTATCAATAGCTGTTAGTTCTAATTGGCTGGTACGACAATTGGATATTTCAAATGCATTTCTCCATGGTCATCTTGAGGAAACTATATTTATGGAGCAACCACCTGGTTTCATTCATCCACAATTTCCATCTCATGTTTGCCAACTCAAGAAATCCTTATATGGTCTCGACAAGCTCCTCGTGCATGGTTTCATCGACTATCTAATTGGTTACAAGCTCAAGGATTTTCTGGATCAAAGACTGACTCATCTCTATTTCACAAATATAATGATGAAAATATAATATTTTTTCTTATTTATGTGGATGACATTCTGATAACCGGCAATGATCACAAGGGTATCACAACTTTATTAAGTTTTCTCAATCAATAATTTCCTACTAGAGATTTGGGTATTGCTCATTTTTTTCTTGGTATTGACCTTATTCCACATGAGGATGACTATCTTCTCTCTCAGAGCAAATACATTACTGGACTTCTTCAAAAAGCCAAAATGGATGGAGCACGTCCGGTCTCTACGCCAATTGCTATAAATAACTCTCCAACTTCATCCTCTCCTGCTCTATCTGATCCACAAATTTATCGAAGTATTGTTGGGGCCTTACAATATATCACTATCACACGTCCTGATATTACTTTTGCGGTAAATCGTGCTTGCCAATTCATGCATGCTCCAACCGAACAAAATTGGGATAATGTAAAAAGAATACTTCACTATCTCAAAGGCACTATTCTACATGGTCTTCTTTTATATCGCCAATCATCTCGAGATTTACATGCATATAGTGATGCGGATTGGGCAAGTTCTCCTGAAGATAGACGCTCTACTAGTGGATATGCAATATTTCTTGGACGAAATCTTATCTCATGGAATTCGAAAAAGCAACCTACGGTATCTCGTTCAAGCACTGAGGTAGAATATAAAGCTATAGCAAATACAACGTCAGAAATTATTTGGCTTCAATCACTTCTCTCTGAACTTCATCTTGCATCAAATATTGCACCAAAAATTTGGTGCGATAATATTGGAGCAACATATCTTACAGCAAATCCAATCTTTCATGCTCGTACAAAACATGTGGAAATTGATTTTCATTTTGTTCGTGAACGTGTGGCAACTCAGCAGTTATCCGTTTCTTATATTTCTGCTGAAGATCAAATCGCTGACATCTTTACTAAGCCACTATCCAGACAACGTTTCAACAAGTTAGCAAGCAAACTCAACGTCAGAGATCTCCCGCTGAGTTTGTCGGGGGGTAAAAGAGATATAACAGAATTATCCAAATTGACCGGATCAAATTACCAAATCAAATCATATTAGTATTTGGATTATTCTAATAATTCTGTTATAATTATTCTCAGAATTATTCTTAGAATAATTCTGTTATTTATTAATTAGTTATTTGACCAAGTACTTTTGAACATTATATATTGTATTGTCCTTAGGGCAAATATCAATGAACAATAGATTTTATTATTCTCATCTTATTCCTTCTTCTTACAATGAGTCTTATAAGAAAAAAATTATCTTCTTAAATGCCATGATTAAGGATGCAGAAGCCATTAGATTCACTATAATCAGCCTCGTGAAGTTGTGCATGTATCAAGCTAAGTAACAGGAGATGAAATGATATTTTTCGGCTTCCTCAATGTTCCTGGAGTTGGTCGCAATGAGGTTTTATAACAGGGGTGTCAAAGCAAATGGGAGGCTTGTCCATATTGTCTTTTGGTTTCCAATTTAATCTCGAGTATTTGTGGTGCTTAAATTTTGATGTCGGATTGCCTCAGTTTCACGCACTTTTATAACCCAGTTTGTACAATATAATATGTTAATAGATCCTGAAGTTCAGATGGATACCACTGGAAGGATCGAGCTCTACCTGACAAATGTTTCACTAATTACAACAGTGATCTCGTTCGGAAGCTGAGTCGGACAGAGACTGGTCGTGTTGTCATTGGTACTAACGGAAAGTCGCTGAGACGCCTGGTTGAACTGACACCTACTGGAAGGGTTCTCACGAGCGGATGACTAGGGGTGATGATGAGGAAGACGACGCGAGGGTTCTGTGCACACTCAGACAAGCCGCCCTTACGTTAGAGACTAAGAACCAGGGAAAAAGTCCCCGGGTCTGGCTCTCTGACGTTCAAGTCAGATGCTTTTTCCCCAGAAGCACAGTGAAAGGACGAAAAGTAAAAGACGAGAATGAAAAGACGAGTGAGCGTACCTGCGTAGAGACAAAGCCTTCCTTTTTATATATGGCAGTGGATGCTTCTGGAGTCTGATGAGTGCCAGGGAATGTCGGGTGTCAGGATTTGTCTGGCGGTGAATAACACGTGACATCTTTTTATAGGTCTGAGGTGGGATCAGGAGGCAACGAGCCACAGACCGTTAGCATATTCCCTAACAGGTGATGATTATTCTCTGACGGGTTGTTACGATTCTCGGGCTTGATTGTCACGTAATGCCTGTTCGCTCTGGTCTATTAATCTTAGACTGGGTCTTCGTACCTGTAAATCTTGACTTGTATGCCCAAACCTGCCTTCCCTGGCGCATTCCCCGACTTGTGTTTGTTGTCCCACAAATCCAGATCTATACGTCCCGCTCTGCATTTGTTATTCAGTCTATCTTAGTAGATCCAGATCTGCGCCTACCTCCCTGCCAATCGAGGCCTTTGCTTATCGTTCCTTAAGTCTCGTCCCGTATGCACGGCCCTGTTCCGTATATTATCCTGACCTGTAAGCCTTCGTCCACATATCCTGACCTGTACGTCTTTAGTCTGTATATCATGTTCTACGTATCTTGTCATGCAGATCCCGCCCTGTAAGCCCTAGTCCACATATCTCGACCTGTATGTCTTTGGTCCGCATATCCTGCTCTGCGATCCTTGGTTTGCATATCCCAACCTGTACGCTTTGGTCCGTGTATCCTGTGCCGCAAGTCTATAAGTCCTGCCCTGTAATCCTTGGTTTGCATATCCCGACCTGTACACATTGGTCCTGTAATCCTTGGTTTACATATCCCGATCTGTACGCATTGGTCCGTGTATCCTGTGCCGCCAGTCTATAAGTCCTGACCTGTAATTCTTGGTTTGCATATCTTGACCTGTACGCTTTGGTTCGGGTATCCTGCTCGCAAGTCCGTAAGTCCTGACCTGCAATCCTTAGTTTGCATATCTCGACCTGTACGCTTTGGTCCGAGTATCTTGACCCGCAAGTCCGTAAGTCCTGACCTGTAGGTCCTACCTTCTGAGTTCCTACTTAACATGTAGGCCTAATTCCGAAAGGTCACTTGTGCCCAACCATCACCATCCTATAACCTGGTCCTTTGAACCTCACGTAGGCCGGACTTTTGACCTCCACGTAGGTCGGACTTTTGACCACCACGTAGGCTTGACTTCTGACCGCCACGTGAGCTTGATTTTTGACTGCCTCGTGGGCTTGACTTCTGACCGCCCCATGAACTTGACTTCCGATCACGTCCGTTATCTGATCCTACTATCATGCGCCGTATCAAAGAGCATAAGAAGATGTGTAGTATTTATCTGTCTAATGACAAGCAGTTATACATGTATTTAAGTTACCAAGGAGTAGTTACATCGATTCAACAATTTCTCACGCTGTGTTCAAGTTGTTTCTTAGACGTAGATGAGAATAAACATTTTATGGATGCTAAACCAAACAGTTCAAGTCGTCGCCTTCTCTTCTACAATTTCCATATTACATGAGCACAATTTCCCTGCCTTATTGGAGCTTTAAATACCTGAGCCTGAGCCTGCAAAATCATTAGTTAAAACCAACTGTCACTCATTCTGAATGTTGAAATGATAAGGCACATTAGTCATTCAAATTATCTGGAGGGCCATTAATTGCAGATTTAATTGAAACTGCAATATAAGAGAACTAAAATAAAGAAGAATGAATGATGAATTGCCCAGATTTGAAATGAATTATTCTGAGCTTAGTTTCTTAAGAGTGATTGATGACTGAAATAAAAAATGATTTTAGAAGTTCGTATTAACCATTGGCTTGGTGCATTGGAAAGGATAAGTTACAACTGGAAATCTAAATTCTTGCTGGTTTGATCTAGGGAAAAAGCTGAGTGATACGGTACATGATGATAGGGTCGGACAATGGACGTGATCGGAAGTCAAGCCCACGGGACGGTTAGAAGTCAAGCTTACGAGGCAGTCAAAAGTCAAACTCATATGGCGGTCAGAAGTCAAGCCTACGTGGTGGTCGAAAGTCCGGCCTACGTGGAGGTCAAAAGTCTGGCCTACGTGGGGTGCAAAGGGTCAGGTTATAGGATGGACCTGGTCGGACACAAGTGGCCTTCCGGAGTTAAGCCTACATGTCAAGTAGGTGTTAAGTAGAAACTCGGAAGGTAAGACCTACAGGTCAGGGTTTACAGACTCGCGACACAGGAGATACGAGGACTAAAGTGTACAAGTCGGGATATGCAAACCAAGGATGGCAGGTCAGGGTTTACGGACTCGCGACACGGGAGATACGAGGACTAAAACGTACAGGTTGGAATATGCAAACCAAGGATGACAGGTCAGGGTTTACGGACTTGCGACACAGGAGATACGAGGACTAAAGCGTACAGGTCGGGATATACACACCAAGGAGGGCAGGTCAGGATTTACGGACCGCGACATAGGAGATACGAGGACTAAAGCGTACAGGTCGGGATATGCAAACCAAGGATGACAGGTCAGAGTTTACGAAATCGCGACAGGGGAGATACGAGGACTAAACGTACAGGTCGGGATATGCAAACCAAGGATGGCAGGTCAGGGTTTACGGACTCGCGACACGAGAGATACGAGGATTAAAGCGTACAGGTCGGGATATGCAAATTAAGGAGGGTAGGTCAGGGTTTACGGACTCGGATGGTAGGTTAGGGTTTACGGACTCGCGACATAGGAGATACGAGGACTAAGGCGTACAAGAGTCAAACCAAGGATGACAGGTCAGGACTGGTGGACTTGCGGAACAGGATACACGGACAAAGCACACAAGTCGAGATATGCGAACCAAGACTCGCAAAGCAGGATACGCGGAGCCAAGACACGGGTCAAGCTAGGTGGAAGAAGGCTTACAGGGCGGTAGGTATAGGTCTGGATATACCGGGATAGACCGAAGGGCAAATACAGGGCGTGACGTATAGGTCTGGATATACCAGGATAGACCGAAGGGCAAATACAGAGCGCGACGTACAGGTCTGGTTTGGCAGGACAACAAACAAGCTAGGGAATGCGACAAGAAAGGCAGTCCTGGGCCTACAGGTCACGATTTACAGGTACGAAGACCCAGTCTAAGGTTAACACACCAGAGCGAACAGACACTACGCGACAAGTAAGCCAGAGAATCGTAACAATCCGTCAGAGAATAATTACCACATGTCAGAGAATATGCTAACGGTCTGTGGTTCGTTGCCTCCGGATCCCTTCTTAGACCTATAGAAAGATGCCACGTGTCATTCACCGTCAGACAAAGCCTGACACCCGACATTCCCTGACACCCGTCAGACTCCAAAAGCATCTACTGCCATATAAAAATGGAGGTTTTGTCTCTACGCAGGTACGCTCACTCGTCATTTTCATTCTCACCTTTTACTTTTCGTCATTTTACTGTACTTCTGGGGAAAAAGTACCTGACTTGAGCGTCGGAGGGCCTGACCCGGGGACTTTTTCCCTGGTTCTTGGTCTCTAACGTAGAGGGGGCTTGTCTGAGTGTGCGCAGGGCCCTCGCATCATCATCCTCGTCATCACCCCCCAGCATCCGCCCGTGTAAGCCCTTTCGGCGGGTGCCAGATCAACCAGGCTTCGCAACGACTTTCCGTCAACCGCGGGTATAGTTCAGCCAGCCTTCATCCGACTCAGCTTCCGGACGGGATCACCGAGGAAAGCCTAAAAAGATAATATGCAGTTTGTTTCTCATTTTACCATGTCATACTGAAACCAACAATTCACCTATGAGGTGGCAATAGCACCATTCTCTGGATCTTGTAGAAAAATAAATGTAACAAATATGTTTTGTTCTTACGTCTAACTACCAGAAAAGCACAAATAGTAATTATTACCTCTATAGTTTTGGTTTGGATAAATAATGCATGTTGGTCATGAAGCAAAAAAGAAATGGTTATCTTTGTCCCACAGAAAAAGGGTTGGATATAAGTAATGTGAATGAAAAAAAAAGTGGAAGAGGAAAGATGTTCTATTGTGAATAAGACTTCAGTTCCATATTGAGAGTTTCATGCTATGTTGGTTGGTTTATATTGATTCACATGCATTGAGGATGTGAACAAATCCAGGGTTGAATTTGCATTGAATCATGTTGACTCGTGTGCGGGTACGACTTGTGCACTCGTGTGCGGGTATGACTTGTGCACGCCGAATGTCGGACCGGTCGAGGCAAAATTTGCCCAAGTGGAATAATCAACTTTTTGCTGTCGTGTAACGGATGCATTAAATTTGAAATTAATGCAGAATCAAAACGGTCGAGTGATAATAAGTGAAACGGTCAGCGAGTAAGCTACCGTTGATCTAAGAGTTCTCCACCAGTGTTTCCTCCTCCTCTGTCGTGCAACTCCTGCTCGGCGGAGTGCCCATGATAGTAATCGGGTGGGACGAATCTATTTCAAGAAAACTGCGTCAGTCACAGGCCTCGAACAGTTCTCTCGGTCGGCCTCTCTACTTGCCCTGCCAGTCTTTGTCTGCCTCTCACACGGTCGGCTCTCGGTCTCTTTAATCGGACGACTACTTTGCTCGGTTGGCCTCTTTCTGCCTCCCGATCGTGCTGTTCGGTAGGTCTTTCTGATCCGCTGCGCCTGCTCGTGCTGCTCAACCGATCAGCCCGTTCTGCCAACACTGTGCAGACTGCCTTCATTACCTGGCATAAACCAGTCCCTGCTGGCAGCCTGAGATTACTAGCAGGTCATCTCAATTGTTGAATTTAATTCGAGTATTTAAATTCAACTAATACTTCGCATATCTCCAGCAACAAATTATTTTTCCCAACAAAAAGAAAAAAAAATTGAATGAGAAAAGAGGACAGGAAATGTGTGATAGTAAATATGATACGACTTAAATTAATGGTTAGTTGTTCTTCAGTCCTATCATTTTAGTGCAAAATCAAGAGATGGATGATTGGAGAAACAATGATGAGAGAACTGGAATAAGTTTGTCTACCTTTGCTCCTCATTAGATCCATTTCCCCTATTGCCAGATGCCTTATAACTGGGATATGGTACCAGGCCTGATTCAATGTGTCTGAGGTCCTCCACGAGTAGTTCATAGTGTTTCTTCACTTCCTCAACTGTTTTTCCTCCAACAGCCCTAGCTACATTCTGCCAGCGGTCTGGTGTGTCCTTGTCATACACTGCTAGAGCTCGCTCAAAGAGCTTGTTTTCCTTTGGGGTCCAGAAAGAACCCGAGCTTCGGGAGAGTGATTCTGATGCCATTATAAAAACTCAAGGTTACTGGAGAATGAAAGAAGAGAAGAAGAAATAAGTAGAAGGAAGAAGCAGGTCGTAAGATGTTAATTATTCTTCTTTGCTTGAAGATGGATTGATATGGGGAGCAATGGCAGGAGAGGCATATTATAAAGAAAAGAGAGGGAGGTAGTGGTGCAGATGTGGAAGCAATTGCAGAATAATGTATGGGAAAAGCAGTTGGATTATCCAACTAGTTTGCTTCAAGATCACAAAATGAAGCCAAGGACAGACAACAAGAACCAAATTACTCTTTGTAAGGTGGGACAAGGAATTGAAGCCTAGGGATAATTATAAGGATTGTCTTGGTATTGTTTTTGTTCCTTATCTTGCATAAGATATTGTCGATGTAATTATCTCATTATCATGACTATGAACTGTAGATTCTATGGGTTTTTTGTGGTTTTAAAAGAAATGATTTACAGTAAAATTGGGGAACTTTTGGCCTCAACAACTCTGATGGATACCTATCTGTTAACTTGGTTTTGATAATTGCATATAGCCATATACCACACCTTTCCTTTTACCACTTCCTCTTGCTATAGATGTATCACATCTTTCCATTTACAACTCCTTTGTTAGTTGTTGGTTTTTCCTTTCTCACTCACAATATCTTCTTAGATAAGGCATATGACAATCCGAATCTTATCATAAAGAAGTCAGCTTTGGTGCACTGAGATACTCAGAGATGTTGTGAGTTGTTCAATAACTACTGTTCTCACTTTGCTCCTTTCTCAATTGATAATGCATCAATTGAATGACTTCAGGAATGGCGAATATCAAGCACACGAACATGGAGAAGTGAGCAATGAAGCTCTGTTTTCACTTTCACAAATAGTTCATGGAAACTACTCAAACTGTGGGTCCAAGCTTGCCAATCTTGGATGTAGATTGTCGTAGCAAGTGAGCTTAAGATGCCAATATCATTCACATTATAACTGGTGTTGCATTTCACAATATTGTTTGTTCATGATTGATTTAGTACTATCATCCATATATTTTTCCCTACTCTGCCAGTACCTCCTCCAAAGTTTAGTGTGCAACTAAGAATTTCTAAGCAAAGGATGCAAGGCAACCAAAGCCATCACCTTTCCTACTATATGCAGGTTAAAATCCGTGAAAAGTACTCAGATTGAAAAATGTTGTAGCTACGACTTCCACATGAGATATTTGGTGGAGGCTATTAGATGGTCCTCACGGAATGTATTCCAGGTTGGCAGGCCATTGTCCACTTCAATAGAGCATAACTTTCAGGTATTGAGTCTTTTGCTCAGTTCTAAGCTACTCTTTCTTTTCATATGTCCGAATGCCACATTTAGAACCTATCTGCATGATTGATATAATCAATTTGTAATCTCTCTGTTAATAAAAAAGGAGTTTTACTGTCACTTTTCCCTGATTAAACTACCTAGCTCAAAAGTTGCTTGTTTATGGAATCAGTTGTAGGTGCTTTTTCAAAGGCATGTTTTAGTATTGATCTGATATTGTGTCAAGATAACGTTTATGTGATTACTAAACAAAAGCTGAGATTCTAAACACTTGAAAAGTTTGAGAAATTTGAGCAAAGCTGTACATTTAGATATTAAATATGTGGTTCAGATAATTCGGATAAGCCCAGAGGACAATAATTGTGGAGAAAGTTGGAGTTTGATTTACTCTGAATGAACACTGTCCATCCGTTCTAATATTCCTTTTGTTAGGACATGCGTTTTTATAGGGATGCTGGTAGAGATAAGAGACGAGAATCATCATGATTTAGAGACGAGAATCATTATGATTTAGACTCGATATGAAGAAACTTTTCCCAGATTTTTTTTTATCCACTCGATTGCTTTGGTCAATTTATAAGTTCCAAATAAACTGGTTCATCCTTATCTTTGTTTCTCTCTCTGTGTTTTAACATCAATCCTTACTACTGCACCTTGTGCGTGTATATATACAATCAAGAGACTATTTCTCCATTGTTAGGAAGCATTTTGTTTAGAAAAAATAAGCTAACAAATTAAGCAATGAAGTGAAGGTCTTAGGATCTGCTGCAGTTTGAATATGAACTTCCAAGAATGTGATAGTTCTATTTCATTAATTGCGCGTGCGCGCGCGCACACTCTCGATGTAAAAACACAAGAAGAAGAGATAGAAATGTTGCTTGGTTTAACAAATTTGCTTATGTGCTATTATGTATCATTGAACGTCTAGATATCCCAAGGGATAAAATTATAGAGGGATGAATATAGATGAAATATCATGTGTGGATGAACAAATAAGTAGACATATATTAATTTGATCTATTCTTATGCTTGTTTACGCCAACAGATTAAAAAAAAAAATGAATGAATGACTTGTATATTTAGCCTCTTTAAATTATTCAATATGCTTGATCTATTTGACTTGTCACCACTTGATCTAACCAGCTTATCATGACCTTTCGACCCATACGGCTCGTTTGGACTGCCTAGCTAACTCGACCTGCTCAGCTCTAGTTGCTTCTTTAGACTACTTGATTTGCTTTGCCTTAGTGGCTCAGTCACCTAAGGGTTTGTACTCATGTTCAATGCTGGAATTTATGATGAAGTAATCCAAGTCCATCAAAGAGTTTGAGCCCTAAACCCATGCATAACTCATTGTTTCTTGTTTCAATAGCATTAGAAGTTACACGTTTATTTTTTATTTTCAATTTTCTATTCCTCACTAACCAAAGCTTAACATTCTATTTGCTTTAATGAGAAAGAGTGAAGCACCTAAATTAGGTGAGGTGCAAATTGGCTTAGGTAACAAGTCTCTGTATCTTATTGTTTTATATTGTCAATCTTCAAGAGAAATCAAAAGTGTACCTGAAAATTTATGCTAACTACTGTTTTTGCTTCTTTATTTTATTAAACAATATTGAAATATGTTTTCAGGTACAAATAGTCATGAGTGTTCTTTTAAGATACTCTAATTTAGTGAAAGCAAATCAGAAAGTAAATTGAAGGCCCAAACATGTTATCTTAGACTTCAATAACGTTTCTTGATTACCTTGTTTTAATACTTATATTTGTTTACAGTTGCCTTAATCTGTGGGCGAAGTCCATTTCACTACATCAATCGTCTCTCTGGAAAATGACACAAAGCCGTGTGTACAAGAAGATATGAGGCTCCACTTGTTGTTGATCAGGTTTGGTATGCTTGACTATAGATTGCTTCGAGAGGATAAAGCAGAGATTGGGGTGACTTTTGGACTCGAGTGATTTCTGAACTTTCAATTACCAAATAAAACAAACAAAAAAAAACATTTTTTTGTCAGATCTGATTTAACATTTAGTCGAAGGCAATTTAGGCTTGTACTGGTACTGCTTTATTTCAGGAGTTGGGAATTGAAGCCTAGTTATAAAAACTGGACTGCAATCGAATTGAAAAGTTGTCACTGGTTTACTTGAATAAATTGATTAAATTGTATATATATCAAACTAGAAATTACTCGACTTTAATTAATTGGTCTGATTGCATAAAAAGAACTCCCTCACGTTCTTCCTCTCCACATGCCATTAATTACTTGGTCTGATTGCAGAAAATACCTCACGTTTTACCTTGAAAGATTTAGTATATTCAAAGACACTTCAGGAGTGCTTTAAATTAAAGAATATATGGAGACGGAAATGGAAAAACATGTCTGTGCCTTGTCCCTTCCTGCACCGAATGATGAAGTGAATGAGAAAATTGAATAGCTGATAGTACACTTCACCTATCTCATCCTGTTTACATTTTTTTTTCCTACCCCCGTCTCTATTTATTTAGAAATAGATTGATATAGTCGATTACTCGTATAATAATAGATTGACGATGCAATATTGACCTCCACAAATCAAATACATTAATTTAGAAATTGATTGGTACAACGAATATCCATCGATTATTCGGTAACTGATTTAATTAATTTAATTGGATTTTGATTAATTCATCTGCTTAATTTTAACCGAATGTGGCCGAAGAGAGAACGTAACAGAAAAGTTATGCGTTGATGGCAGAAAAGTTGCGTTGACGGATGAATGGAATAAAAATAAATTAAAAAAAAAAGAAGGAAAGAAAGTGACCGCCACTACAAGCTTTTTGTAATAGTGAGACAACCCTTTTAATATGGGATAATATTTTTAAATGGGACTATTTTTTATTTCTATGTTCCGATTAAAATATCTCCCACTGTGAAACCGCTTGATTAAAAAAAAAGATATGGTTGTCCATTTAAATTTTCTACAACATGAATTTAATATTGGAAAAACGACCGCAGCCGGTATTCACCACCAAACATCATTGAATAATAGTTTCTTTCACACATGAGATACATAAAAAAATAACAAAACTGAAAAAAAAATTGACAAAAAGACAAATAGAGAAAATAAAAGATTGTTGAGCGTCAGAGCAAATAACGATAAATTGGAGGAATCAAAATATAGAATAACCGTAAAAACGGAGCTCGCTCCTCACGTTCCATAGAGTGAAGTCAATAATTTTGTCCAAGTCTGCGAGAGTAATGAATAGTAATAGAAGTCCGATCCCAACAACCGAAGGCCAAGTCAAGTCCGAGAATGTCACCGGCACGTGTGTGTTTCTTAATTCGGTTGTTCACTGGTTTTCGGTGTTCGGGACCTTTCTCTTCTCTGTACGTTTTCTTTTTGACGTGTTCACTTCTATCCCACTTTCATCGCCTGGCCTGCCAACGAAGACTAGCCGCCTCTCCCTCTTTCCACACCTGTCGTCTTCGTCTCCTTCCCTGCTCCGCCTGCGATTCGTCTCGTGGACGTCTTCTCCGTCGGTATCTCTCGCTCTTTACATCTCCTTGGGTTAATTATTGCTCGGCCGCTTCCGATCCTGACCTGAATCCTGATCGAATCCCTTGGATGCGATTTTCCATGGAGTAGCAGGATTCCGCCGTCAAAAGAATTCAACTTCGGAGGGTTTTGAGTGCTGAAGGACGAGGTATGTTATTCCTCAGTAGCGATCTCTGTGTCGTTTTGTTCTCTTAGCTTGTTGATCGGGTGAAAGGGGATTTTCGTCGTTACTTTAAGATTTCTGTTGGGTTGCTCTATGCTCTATTTTGTGATTGCTAGATGAGTCTTTATGTGCCCCCGATATCTGCAGGATCAAGTTTTGCCTGGTTTTAGTCGTTTCTTTTTTATGCTACTTTTGTCTAGGGTAATCATGCTCGTGAAACTTGTCGATGTTTTAAGCAGAATATATAATAAAAATTATTGGCAGATATATATATATTTTTTAAGAATTAACACAGCGTGGAAAGGGAATAGCTAATAACTATGGAATTAAATAGCAACTTGAGATCGATGGATGATTTTTTGAAGGAGATTGAATATGTTTGGTTTGCATGAAACGTTTCTGTCTGTGTACAAGTAATTAAGAACCAGTTAATTGAGAACTATCTTTAATCTTTTGTGATCCCTGGAGTTGCTCTAGTGGATATAATACGACATTCATGATCTTCTTTAACTCCCAACCTTCTGTGGACTGAAGCTGAATTGTGATACCACAAAGAAACGTAGCGGTCACATTCCAATGTTTTTGATAGCGGCATAAATCAACCCTTTGCTCCCCAGATAGCCTGGTAGTTGGAGATGTGACAAGTATTGGCTAAATTCCAATGCTTCTGATGGTGGCATACTTGATCTTTCTTCCTCTGATAGCCTGATAATTGAAGATATGGCAACATTTGTGACCAGTGTTGAATGTGCAGTGTGATTGAAGTAGGAACAAATTCCTCGAGTATACAAATGAATTGGAGCTTTTAAACCACATGTGAAAAAAATTCGAAAGCTATCTATCATTCCTTCATGAGAGAAATCCTCCACTTGGTGAGAGAGTGTGAGCAACTTCTCATGCAAAGACGATCCAAATCATCTATGTTTTTGGGAGTATGCTCTTTTTCATATTTCTTTAGCCTTAAGGAATCTCATTCTACTTGTGGATACTTTGCCCTTTTCATCTCACATAATAAATTTGGACGGTTTCTGAACTCTTTATTTTTTAATTTGATTACCTCATTTTCAAGGAGAGTATCACTTTGTAAAAAATATTGGGAATTTCTTACGACTTCACCTGTGGTTGTACCAGGATTTTGTAATACAGCATCTTTAATTTCCTCGTCATGCCTTTCCACTTCCAATGAATGATGTGATCTTTTAGCAAAATCTTCAATCAAATCAAGCTATTCTACTTTGTACTAGGAGGCTTGATGCGATGCTTATGTTGTCTTGTCAATTTTACTGAGGAATCAAACTTCTATATTTGAGCTGTTTAATGAACAAATTACACTGACAAAAGAGCTGTTTAATGAACATCTTGTTTTCATGTCAGACTGGTACTAGATCTTGGATGGGGAAAGATGTGCCTCAAATTGTGAAGGATCCACAAAAGTATGCTGAATTTAAGGTGAACTTGCATTTTTTTTGTTCTGATATTGGAGCATTCAACTTCATCAACTATTAAACCATGAACTTATTCTCTCAATGTTCAGAAATAAGTTTATGACTTTATCAACTCCTTGTGCTGTGGAAATTTAGAGATTCGATTCTTAACTTCTTGGAAATATTCTTAACATAACTTGAAATGTGATATTTGTATTGGGTGTGTTGGCATTCTAGCATGTTACCATGTTGAGTTAGTTGTTGAAGACCATTATAAATTAGAGTTGGTTATCTGGTTAAGTAGACATTTCAATTCTTTATAGAAAAGGTTTCAGGGAGACATAATTATTGCCCTGCTTGTTTTGGTTCATTTATAGACGATAGCAGCCTACATCCTACTGCACGGTAGATTTTTTTTTAAAAAATCTAGAATTGTTGAATGCCGACCACTGTAATTTTTTGTTTATATTTCAGGCCAACAATTCAATCTGTTCAGAGCTCACAAAGATCTTAGACAAAATCCATTTGCTTCTTCCTGCAATAGAATCTACTCGACCAGGATATAACTCTGGGATACAAGTGTTGTGCTCTTTAAACAATCAAATTGAGAAAGCCAAGCTACTTCTTCAGTATTGTGCTGAGTCCAGCAAACTCTATTTGGTATATTTTTACTCTCTTAAAAATTTAATGCTGAAGTCAACATTAACTTCCCAAATTGATAATTGTGCTAGAACTCGTGGTATTTATTACTTTGAGAGATGTTCCCTTTGGACTATGAAATAATTGAATTGTTCTCCTGCTACCAGCTCTGTATAAGATCCTACCCTTTCTACCTATGTATACGACCTTGGCCCTCATTTCTCTCACAAATTAAAAAAATTCGTGATACTAAACAGCACATGCATCAGATTTTGGTGGGCCGTTGTGCATCTTTTTTTTTTTTTTTTTTTTTTTTTTTCCAATAAAAATGGTTTTTGTATGCTATGATGAATGACCATTAATAAAATTAGCTATTTACCTTAGTCTATCAGTTTAAGAATACTCAGAATCATATTATCCGAGACAATTTAAGAATATTTCAACCACTAATATGGACTTCAACCTTATGCAGTTAGTTAGGGAATGGGTCATAACTTAAGTACTTGTGCTATGTAGTACAATGTTAAATTACCAAAATACAAAATCACATTTATGCACAAGATTCGAATAAGGTACCTATGAGGGGGAAAAAAAAGAACAAAGGATTCCTTGAGACAAACATGTCTCGACTATTTAAAGTTGGCGACATTAATCTTATTCCTCCATTTAGCTTTATGCAAGAACAAGGATTCCTTATTTCCAAGAAAGCTTTGCACGAAAAAAAAAAATGTGGAACTACTACATTAGCGACCCCCAGGTCGGCCACTACTATTGGGAGGGAGGTAAAACGCGAAAGCCCAAGTATCAAGTGTCTAGGTGGGGATCTACAAAGGTAGTGAAACCCTCTGCTGAGTTTTAACCAACCACCCCTCCCCACTACAGCCTTATCCCAAGCACTCACCATTGAACCATGCCCCCGAGGCAAGAAAGCTTTGCCCGGAGCTTATATGTATGTTTGTTACATTTTTGGCTAAAAGAGCTAGATTATGAGTATGTTAGTTTTTCTAAACAAAGCTAAATGTTTACTCTTTTAAGTTCAATAAAATAAATTTATTATTCATATTTATTTACTCCTAATTTTTCACCTATATCATCTTTTTCTTTTTAACTATATTCTAAACTATTTGATATTTTTTCCTTACCTTTAAACATTTACAAAATTTTCAGGCAATAACAGGGGAAGCAACTTTATCTAGATGTGAAAGGATAAGGAGCTCACTAATTCATAGTTTATCTCAAATGCAAGGCATGGTTCCTCCACCATTAGAATCTAAGGTTAGTCAGGTGCAATGGTATTCATAGTTTGACATTTTTGCATAATTAATTAGAAATTGGACGTTCTCATGATGAGATGTTTGCTAGCCATTTCGAGTTGTATATCCACATCCCCATTATGCAATTCACATTCGTATAATGTTAGCTTATTACTTTTGTCTCATTTGATTACATCCAATTAATTCAAATCCATAGGTATACTGAAAGCTTATAGTATACGAGTCTCATGCAACTATATTTCAACCTATCTAGTTGTCCTTTTTGGTATTCTTATAGCCATAATATGCATCAATTTAGCAAATTTTTGAGATAAATAGTTTCAAATGATCTGATAATCCTATCTGACCTACAGATTGCTGAAGTCGTTGACTATCTTAGAGTTGCTAAGTTTATCATGGACTCTCAGGAAGAAGAGGCTGGCAGAGCTTTGCTAGATCTGTTGCGCCAGACAAACTTCAGTGAGGATTTAGAGATCAAGACTTTTGAGATTGCGGCATCAAGATTGAATATGACATCTCCCAAGGCCATTTTAATAGAGAGAAGATCCTTGAGAAAGATGTTAGATAATTTGAGTAAGTCTGATTCTAAAAAAGAGAAGATTGTGAATTATTTTCTCTACCTTCTGAATAAGTATGGGAAGAATGTTGGCCGGGATAATAGTAAAATTTCAAAAACATGCACAGACTCGGTTGGAAACTTTAGTAGTTCAGTAAACAATGGTGATCCTAGTGATCCAGCTGATGATTCAATTGTTGGATGTCAAGCTACGCTACCAACTGAAAAATTCTCAAGCACATACTCTGTTAAACATGTTAGTAGTTCAGAACACAATGGTGAGCCTACTGATACAGGTGATGCTGCAAATATTCGATGTCAAGCTGCAGTACCACCTGAGGAATTCTTTTGTCCTATTTCATTAAGACTAATGTATGATCCTGTAGTTATAGCTTCTGGACAAACCTACGAAAGGATGTACATAGAGAAGTGGTTTCATGATGGGCATAATACATGTCCAAAGACTCAAAGGAAGCTGGAGAATTTTTCAATGGTACCAAATTCTTGTCTGCAGGAACTAATTACCAACTGGCTGAAGAAAAATAGCATTAACGTTGTAGGGCCATGCTCTGGCTACAGTCCTGCAGATTATCATTCCTGGGAAGCAGCAATTAATTATTCAATATCAAGCCTGAATGATGTTTCTGCTGCACTTTTAGATGGGAATACTGGGCGCTATTTTCTTCAGAATGATTACAGTGATGTTTCATTAGTCTCATCGTCTAGCGTCAGCAACTGCTCAAATTCATCCCATGTTAATATCACTGAGAAGTTGAAGATCAATCACACTTGCTTGTTCCCATGGAGTGATGATTATCAACAATATCATTCATTTTCCAACTTTAATCATCAGATGTTCCTGAGGTTCTTCTGTAAACTCATGGAACTCCCAACAGATGTCCAAGGAAAAGCAGTGGAGAATATGAAAGCCCTTTTGGAAACCGATGAGGAGATTTCACATGCTATGCTTGAGAATGGTTTTGTGGAAGCATTAATTAGCATGATGAAGACTGAACTTGAAGCAGGCAATGCACATGGAATCAAAAGTGGAACTCAATTGTTTCTTGCTTTCCTGAGTGCCAATAGGTGGTATTCCTTTACCCTTATGTTGTATATCTTTTCCTCCGTGAAGATATACATCTTGCTACTTCATGATCTCTATCTTAATTCTATCTGCAATGTCATTTCGTTTCAGTTAACACTGTATAGTGATGCAGAGTTTCACTTCAATGCTTGTGCAGGGTTGACCTCTCATCCTTGACTGAAGATGTATCATGGTGGTTGATTTCTTTCCTGAATTCTGAGCTAAATGCAGAAGCTTTAATGCTACTAGAGAAACTGATTCAGTGTCCCAGTTATAGATCCAAGATGGTGGCATCTGGCTTAGTGACTTCCATTATCAATCTTTTAGACCCTGAACATGCCGAGTCTCATGAACTGTCTTTGAAAATCCTTCTTGAATTATCAGATGAGAAGGACATAAAATCCCACATTCTAACCTCTGAATGCTTATCAAAATTGGCTACTTTTTTGATGGATGGAAAACTTGTATGTCTGTGCTTAAAGCTTCTTGAGAACATAAGTAATGACAAAGAGGGTGCCCAATTGGTAGCAAAATCAAATGTCTGTCTTGCTTCTATTGCAGAAGTTCTCAGTACCGGCATCAAGGACGAACAAGAATATGCAGTTGCCATCCTCTATTCTATTTGTTCTTGTAGTTTTGAGAATTCTCTACTAGTCATGGACGAGGGTGTGGTTCCTGCTTTAGTTGAGATCTCTGTTAATGGAAATTCCAATAGCAAGGAGATATCAATGAGGCTGCTCCATCATCTGCGAAATATCAGGCAAGATGATCGTTTCTATCTCAGTCCTGAATCTAAATCTGAACCAGCAGAAACCCTTTCTGTCCGTTCTTCAAGCAGACAGTTGTTTTCCAAACCAGATGGGTTTTTAAGAAGAAAACTAAGATTCTTCTCAAAACAAAGACCATTGACTCCTTGTTAACCATTTGCAAGGATGTATATGGTTCCTGTACATATTCCTTAGGTCTGATCTAGTTGACAGATATGCATTGATTAAATTATGAAGCGTGTAAAGGTGATGTTTTTTTTTTCTGGAATACATATTTGGGATGTACTCGTCCACATGTATTCTTGAACTTCTCTTTACATGAATGTATAAGGTTTTTGGTAAACATACATGAATTTATGCTGTTGCATGGTGCCATGTTTACCTAGTTGATGTGCCATGGGTTCTTCAATGGCAGGATGGAATTCGCCATTTGAAGATCCTGATTAGCTTATTCCAGTGTTGAATATATTCGTGTAGTGATCTGGTGTTCACCCATATTGCCCTGATTTTTTTACTTAATTTGTCATCCACGTCAACAATTTACTCTTAGAGGAACAAATCACTCACCAGAGAATAGATTGATACATATTGGAGATCAAAGAACATGCCTGAGGAAGAATACCCGTGACATACAAATTGTACTCGTTATCAAATGTTTGCTTATGGAAACTACTGCTTTGGCTGCAAAGAATGTGTAGCTCAGGCAGAAACGGAGGAAAAGAATCAGCAATGGTGAAAATTTTCAACACTGCATCGGTCCATCATTTACATGAATAGAGGAAGTAAAAAGAGAGCGAGAGAGTATTTCGCATTTCATTGGAAAGAAAGAAAGAATAATCTCTACGAAACAAGAATAAAGGAAAAGTGAATGAGTGAAAAAAAAAGGACTTCGGTCCCTTTATTTTCATCTGAGAACTAAATTGGATTTTAATGCAACTGCTGTCTGCAAGCTTGTATCGGGTGGAAACAATTGAGCAATAATCGGGAGAGAAAAAAGGTGCAAAGTTGTTTTTGTAAAATCAACAGGATGGATTCACCAACAATAATTCAGCAAAAAAAATAAGCATCTCCTCTGTCTGCCGCACAGTAAATTGTAAGATGGAATATTTAAGCTACAGTTCGTAAAATTTTTGCTATTTAGAAACAATTATAAATAAGTGTTCTATCAAAGAAAAGAAAACCAATCCAAAGAAGGAAAACAAGAAATACTTACAGGTTTACATCTGGCAGAATTAGGACTCGTGAAGAACTTCTCTAGGAATGATAAGAACTAAGCTTTCCCTGAAAGAAGAATTATTGTCCTTTTGGCCCAATCCACTGACATGTACATCCTTAGCAACTTCATTTTTAGTAGAAGATATTATCAAAGAACTACGCTTTCTGAGCAATGCAGCAGGAAAAACCTGCAACCCATATCTGCAACTTTACACTATCAAATATCAGTGGCCCAGTTTTCTAATTGTTTCTCAATACATTAATACAAAATACTAAATAGATATGTTGGTTTGACAAGCTCAGAGTTCGTAAGAGCACGCTCAACTGTGTAACTACTGTATGTAAATACTGAATTGGTCACTCCTATCTATTCAGGATACATGCTAAAGCTGTTTGGCACATTAAAACTGCTTAACGATGTCCGGATACATGTTGGTCTGGTTTTGATGATCGATTGAAGCTTGTTTGAGTTGCTACAAGGCATTTTTCTTTGATTTCTAGCAATTGTGTATAGCAGTTTTGTCTGGACGAGAGATGAGTGGATGAATCGGGATATGAGCATGTGGTTATTTGGATTTCCTATGGCATTCCATCGAGCAAAAACAAGAGAGAAAAAAAATTAAAAAGGCGAATTTTTGCCACAAAAATAAATGAGGTGACTAACCGAATAGATAAAGAAATCCACACAGCAGGAGAGCGAAGAGAGTGGATGCTATTCTCGCTCGCTCTTCTCCAGCAGTCCAGAAGAAATAGAAGGAAACAACCAAAACGGTCCTCAATCTACCTCGTATTTGACGCATTCCGGAGCACCAAAAATCCAGCTTCGATTCCCGGCAGGAAGAATAGTGGAAAACAACAAGCTATTCTAGATTTCTCGGCGGAACTGCAACCAAGCCTCAGCCGCCGTCACCCACTCTACCACCTTGGCTTCCTCCGCCTTTAATTGCCAATGCCTTTGCCTCTCTCCGCAAACCCGTCTGCGTCGCCCACTTCCGCACCCGTGACCTCAATGGGACGCTCCACGGCTGCGACCGCACACTCGAGTGGGGTGCCAGATTGAGTGACCAAGTTTTGGAGGAGGGAGAAGAAGAGGAGCATTTCCATTGGGGTGCGGGCAAATCCGATCTCCAGCGCCGAGGTAACCTGAGAGTCTGCGACTGGGAAGGAGAAAAAGAGGGCTAAAATACAGGGAGGAAGGAGAGAGAAAGAGGGAAATAGGTTTTGGCTTTTATATGTAAATGGAAATGAATTTCAAGGATGTAATTATTGAAGTTTAAGCGTACGCTGGGCAATTGGAGCAAGAGTGATGTGGTAAGGTTTTCTGTGCAATTCACCTCATCTGTCGTAGGTTCGTTTAGGATGGTGTGATTTTTTTCTTCGTGATGATCTTAGGTCGGGTGCGACGAAAGCACTGAGAGCGAACGATTTCATCTTTTTTACCACAAAAGTGAGATGGTAAACACTAATTCAAGGGGGCATTTACTAATATGTTTTCCTTTCCTTCCAACTACATAGAGAATTAACATCATATTAATCGTATTCAATAAAAATAAATTAAATATCAATAAAAAAAAGTGAGTAAATTAAAAACAATCTTTTATATATATATATATATATATATATATATATATATAATTTGATGGGGAAATCCAGTGCAGAGGTGGGTTAAAAAATTTCTCTATTCCACTTTCATTTAGGTCATATATCAAATTTTTTATCAGATTCGAAAAAAATTATCATCTCTAATTTATCCTAATGTATCAATCTTTTGCATAAAAGAGATCAAGTACGTAATGAGAACAATGATCCTAAGAAATATTAAAGACATCATCCATATAGGTATCGACTGAGTCAAATCTGTGAGGCATATAGTGGGCAACTTATCTCAATTTAACGACAATGATATGCTATTTTTCAAGTAAAGTAATGATCTTGATTTCATTAAAATTGATTATACTCATGGAAAAAAAATATTGAACTAGATAACATTTAATCTGGAGTAATTAGTTTGATCTCATAGAAATTTTCAGCAGTCAGTAAATTGGAGTTAGTTCGATTCTACCAGTGCGGGTAGTGCTCGCATCGTACACAATTTCTTTTTTATAAAAAAAAAATTATTTGTAAATTTCAAGTTATAACAATAAAATTTTGCCTATTAAATTTAGGAGTTGAATTGTAATATTAACCATAAAAAAATTTCAAATTGAAAAAATATTTCAGATCCGCATGAAGTGTGAATCGTAAGAGAAATGATACCTCAAGGACCTTACACCACACACTCTACTCGGTACACATTCGGAAAAAAAAAATTGATTAGAAAGTTTTTGTTTATTTAAGACTATAATCTAATCCTTAAATTCTAAAGGCAAAATCTTATTAGTATAATCAAAAATTTTAAAAATAAAAATAGAAAAAGAAATTGCACGATGCAAGTATTGCTGCACCAATAGGATCAAACAAAATCGTAAATTAGGAAACATTTGTTTATGCCCAATTTAAGACATTGCCATCCGACGTGCTAACATTAATAGATGCATGCTTCGTTGATTTAACTCCTTCGTGTTGATTCTGAGATGGATTGACGGGGGCGCTGAGGACAAACGGTTTTTTTTTTTTTTTTTTTTTTTGCCACCATTAATAGATGTATGCTACTCCAGCTCCCCATTTAGACCTTCCACTTAGCTCTTATTTACTCATTAAGTGCATTCTCAATTTTCTATCTACAGCATTTTAAAAGACATAATTTTATTTTATTTTTTCCGATTTTGCAATTGTCAATTAGACAACATTAATCCATTTAATTATATACCTTATTTATAATACATAATTACCTCTTCTCTTTTCAATGTCAAAAACTCTAGTCATTATCATCTCGTTCTCTCATCAATTCTCCTACATTTCTCATCTCTCGTATTTAATATTTATTTCTCACTCTTTTCTTCTTCTTTGATAAAAAAACGAATTATAAATTTTTTAATCCATACAAACACAAAGTAGAAATATCAATTTTTTTACGTTTTGTATAATGATAAATATTTGCTTGTGCAAATTAGGAACTCTAGAATTTTATTAATCATAGTATTTAATTTAGAATGATTCATCATAAAATTTGATACTTATTGATTGTTATTTGGTATATTAGAAACATTGATAATTTCTAGGGATCTAGGGATAAAGGAGAATTACAAGACGAGATGTTTTGTGTAAAGTATAAATCATGAATGTGCCCAAACATCGTTAGGAAAACCCTAAAAATGACAATTTTGTCATGTAAAAATAGGGTTAGTGCTTGATTCATCCAAAGAAAGAATAAAAATAATGCAAATGGAGAGATATAGTTTTAATAACATGCCAATTTTATGACATTAAATTTAACCCTCTATATTGGTTTCTGCATGATACTCGTAGCTCTATTATTGATATTAGATATGGTTAGGACCTTTAGTGGCCGGTTAAAGGGGATGAATAGTCTCTGCATAAAAACAAATAAAAGTATCTTCCTCGGCTTATAACTTAAACAAACACTTGCATAAGAATAAATAAAAGATAAACTAAAAAGACGAGGCTCACAAATTTACTTAGTTACAACCGAGAAAGTTAATAATCCAAGGCAGTTGAATCACATTAAGAATCTCCTTCAGACGGAAAAGCCTCTTACAACAATGAACGCACAGAAAAAGAAAGCTAAATAAAACAGAAAGCGTCTACAAATGTTATTGCACTATTTCTTGTTATTTTGAAGTTTTGGGAGCAAGACTGCTTATATAGTCTTGCTCGGGCGCTCGGAGTGGGATAGAACTCTATCCTTAACGCGTCGATCAAAGTCCACGTTGATCTTGATCAAATTTGGATTTCGGGTGCCCGGAGTGCTCCGTGTGCCCGGAATGGTTCCGAGCGCCTGAAGGGGAAAGTCAACATTATGTTGACTTAGGCCAGCTTCGGCTCCGCTTGCTTCGATCTAGGTCTTTCGCTCCGGCTCCACTTGTTTGGTTGATTTCGGCCATCCAGAATAGGGCTCACCCGAACCCAACTTCCGGCCTTCTCGAGTAAGCTTCTACTCCTGGCTTCTCGTCCCTCGGAAATGCCACGCGCCTCCTTCTCGTCCGCCCGCGTACTCTTCCGCAACTCCTCGTCCCTCAGACGCACTGAGCCCGTCGGCTCACTCCCGTGTCGTACTTCTCGCTAGCTGCGTTTTTTGCCTGACGCTCTATGCTCCTAAGTTCCTATGCACTTAGACACAAGGTTAAACACAACAAGACCTAACTTAACTTATTTGATCACATCAAAATAATCTTGGGGTACCAACAATCTCCTCCTTTTTGATGTGAACAACCCAAGTTAAGTTAGAGGACGAATCCTCTGGTCCGCAAATTGCGGACCAGAGGATGGTCCATTTTCTTAGACCCTTGATTTAGATGGGCCCTACCTTTTTAAAGGTGGGGGTCATCCAAATCAAGAGTCCTCATGCAATGGACCATCTCCCGATCCGCAATTTGTGGACCAGAGGATCCCTACTGGTTAAGTTAGGGCTAATATAAAATAAAAGCAATAAATTTACACTTAAAGTGCAAAATTTTTAAAAAGGTTAAACTACCTCCCCCTAGACTTAATCTTCCCTCCTCCCCCTTTGATCATATAAAAAATGAGGTACCAAAGAAAATCTAAGGGTAACTTTTTCAAAAAATAGTAAAGTTTTTTAGTTAAAAAAATATTTTGAAAAACCTATCAAGTTTTTAAAAAGTTTGAAAAATAATTTTGATAACACTAAAAAAAAATTACAATAATTTTAGAAAAACTTTTCTAAGTAAAAAAAATATTTTTGATATCACCAAAAAAAATATCAATAATTTTCTAAGTTTGGAAAAACTAATTTTGTAGAAATAATTTTGGTAAAGTAAAAAAAAATTTAAGTTTTTTTTTTAAAAAAATCTAAGTTAAAAAAAATTGATTAACTATTTAAAGCATTAATTACAATTAAATATTTTATCAGTAAGTCAATTAAATATTTTATTTCATTAACTGGCTTCTAGGCTGTGGTGAGCACTAGACATTCTTATAGTTATTGGAGCAACAACAACTTTCTAGATAAAGTCTCTTAAAAAAATTCAAACGTTTAATTTTCTCGCTGAAAGCGCTAAGTCTAATTAAAGTTCAAGTTAGACAATACTTTGGAACCCAATATAGGTTCCAGCCAACTGTATTAATTAAGAATTTTTTAGGAACATATTTCTTTAAAATTTTTCTAATTTGTCTCTTGTGAAATCTAAGATGCCAGCTTAGTCTACTATAATTTTGAGTTCTAACATTCAAGCATGCATGATTTTTCATGTTTTTTTATTCATTTTATAAATTGTCATTTTCCAATTTAATTTTATCAAATTCTTCTAATAGACAAGATTTTGTTAGAATTAATTTTAACTCTTTAATTTCTTTTTCTGACTTGCAACAATTCTTTGATAAATATTTTGTAAACTTAAATGACTTATCAGGAGGAAAAGATCGTACTTGACTTATCTTGTTGATCTCGTTATCCGTAGCTCTCCCTGAAGTGCTATTTTTTTCTGATGTCGCTCCCCCTTCATCGATGCTCATTTCGGACGAGCTTGCTTCGTTTTCGTCGTCTTGATAGCTTGCCATCAACGCAAGTTCGGAGAAAGCCTCAATCTTTGATTCGGATGACGTTTCGTCCCACGCCGCTTTCAAGTTTTTGTGCTTGTTCATTTAGACAGACTTCTTGTTTTTGCTTTTGTCTTTGTTCTTTAATTTAGGACAGTTGTCTTTAACATGTCATTCTTCATTGTAGTGGTAGCATATGATTTTTCTTCTATTTCTACCCAGCAAATGGTTAGTTTTTCTAGATTTAAATAACTTTTTAAATTGATTTACCATCATCGTCGTTTCCTCGTCGTCGAAAAAAGATTCTAACTCTTGTTAATTCATCTTCACCTTGAGGGCAATATTGTGCTTCGACCCCTTCTTTAAATCTACACATCTTGATTCATGGACTTCAAATGTTGAAAATAACTCTTTTAAGGTAACAGATTCTAAGTCCTTAGAGATATAGTAGACATCTACTAATGATGCCCATTTCATATTTTTAGGGAAAGCATTTAGACTGTACCCTAGCGAATCTCGGTTGCTTACCTTTTCTCTTAGATTCAAAAGTCCAGTGATGAACTCCTTAATCCTCAAGTGAAGGTGTGCAATGGATTCGTCTTCTTCAAATCGAAGGTTGGTGAGCTGGTTGCGAAGTAAGTCTCATCTCGCGAGCTTGACTTCGGACGTCCCTTTGTGTAGCTCAAAAAACTTCTCCCAAAGCTCCTTTGTTGAGTTGTAGGCGCCGATCCAGTTGACTTCTTGTGTCGATAGGACTCTTAGCAGATGAAACTCTGTTTTGCCGTTTGCCACGTAGTCAGCCTGCTCCTTCGTCCACTGATATTCTTCCTTACCTTCGAGTGCTACAGAACTGAACTTCATTATTAAAAGCAATTCAAAATCGGTTTTAAAGAATACCTGCATTCTCTTTTTCCAGCTTGTGAACTCCCCCTCAAACTTCGGTGGGTATATGCTTGGTCCGACCATCGATTCGGTGCTTCGATCAGCGATTAGTCCTCCTGAAGCATCCTAGCTTTGATACCATTTGTTAGGACCCTTGGCGGCCGGCTAGAGGAGGGGGGGGGGGGGGGGGGGGAAAAACCCCTGCACAAAAATAAATAAAAGTACCTTCCTCGGCTTATAACTTAAACAAACACTTGCACAAAAATAAATAAAAAATAAACTAAAAAGACGATGCCCACAAATTTACTTGGTTACAACCGGAAAGGTTGTTAATCCAAGGCAGTTAAATCACATTAAGAAACTCCTTCAGGCGGAGAAGCCTCTTACAGTAATGAACGCATAGAAAAAAAAAGCTAAACAAAACAGAAAGCGTCTACAAGTGTCATTGCACTATTTCTTGTTATTTTGAAACTTTGGGAGCAAGACTGCTTATATAGTTGATCCTGTCCGAATCGCTGAACCAAGGGACACTGGGCACGCGGCACGCTCCCAATCGTTGGAGTGAACCTCCGGCTGGTCGAACGAAGTTCCGGCGATCCTGCAACAAAGTCTAGCAGGGAAGGGGTTCCCGGCGACGACCCTCCGACGCTCAAGTCAGGTAAGTGGTGGAGAAAGTGGCTGCCAAATTTGTATCATGCGTACCTTCGGCGAAGTAATAGCCTCTTTATATAGGATGGAGAAGGAACTGATGCACGCTTACCGAGGTGCGTACGTGTCAGCAGCCCATACCACGGTATGCACTTGTCAGAGAGCTTACCTGACACCATGCTGCCACAGTCGAGCATGTTCTTTGATGGGACGACAGGACTAGAAGTATGGCATAGCCATACGACTTGACGGCTGTCAGCAGATATCCCCGTCTTTTACCCACCGTCTGACTGGGGTGCCCGGCCCGCCGAGCGGGCGATGAACGTCGTCCGGACGAGCTTGATTCTTTGCGCCGTCCGGGCGGCACTTCCTTCCGCTCGGTCATTACGCACTGTTTTATTTGAGCGTCGGAACCCTGGTCCCTACCAGGGTGCCTTTTACTATCAGATTTCCCTTTCTTCTGAGTCCGGTCGGCTCGCCCTTTTCCGGCGAACCACTAGACCCTTTGACCTCCCCTCAGCGTTGACTCCTTATGGGGTTCCGGATTTTTACTGCCGGATCACTTGCCTTCCTATCGAGTCTAGTCGAAGGAGGCAAAGTCCGACTGACTGGACCGCCGATCTGTCGAACAATGATCATTGCCTTAGGCCGCTCGGCCATGCATAAGGATGCTCATCCGAGCGGCGATATCTGTCCGTTCGGCAATACTTTGTCCATGCCTTGTATTTTCTTGGAATCGATGTCCGTTGTTCTCCCACACTACCCATCACGTGCTCTGCGCACGGTAAGAGGAGCTCATTAAATGCGGCTAGTAACCGGCTGACACGTGGCGACCGTGCATTTGTTAGAGTATGGCGGTTGCGTCACTTTCGATGGGACAGCCGCCGTTTGAAACGGACGATCCGATGACAACCTCGATATCGCCGACCTGGATCGGACGGTGGAGATCGTTTCCGGGCGGCGATATAAGACCCTTGACTCCGTTTCCGCCGCATTTCGTCTTCTTCGTTTCCAGATTCCTGTCACTCCTCCCTTCGCCGGCGACTTCGTGCTCAGATTTTCCGACGATCACTCGGCAACTCCCGATCATCTCCCTCGTTTGTAAGATCCGTTTTCTCGCTCCAGACGCATTCCTCTTTCTGTTAATCATCCTTGTCAGTCGGTTTTCTCCCGTCGCTTGAACCATTTTCTTCTATCCCGCATTCTGGCCTTTCGATCATGACCATTACCTCGCAGTCAACCGGCGGTGTTCCGGGTCTTTGGTACTCGAACATGGAAAGTCGGTTCGACGAGGAAGATGCCATGCGCCTTACTCGAGCATATGACCTACCGACCGACCACGAAATAGTGTTAGCCACGCCTTCCGATCGGCCTAATGATCCTCCGTCCGGCACTGTTGTCTTCTTCCGTGATCAATTCCTGGGCGTACTACGTTTTCCTCCTCACAAATTTTTCTTAGAAGTTTGCAACTATTTCCGCATTCCGCTCGGCCAAGTAGTTCCCAATTCTATTAGATTGCTGAGCGGAGTGGTAGTTTTGTTCAAACTGAGCGGCATTCCCTTAACCCCAAAAATCTTCCACCACTTCTACTATCCCAAGCAAGCCGAGTGGGGTACCTTTGTTTTCTAATCTAGGATAGGCTTCGTCCTTTTCGATAATATGCCGAGCTCCAACAAACACTGGAAGGAGCATTTTTTCTATATACGCTTTCCCGAGCCACCCTTCCGCACCAAGTGGCAGACGGCTATGCCTGCGCAACCGGAGCTCGGCAAGTTTAGAGGTGACGCAGACTATCTCCACGCAGCCGAACAGCTAGTAGGTCAGCGCTATCACATTGACAAGATGCTTCTCCCAGGAGTAATGCATATATTCGGCTTGTCTTCTACACCAGCCGATCTGCCTTGTAGCATGAGTAAGCTTCCCTATCTCCCCTTTATTTTTTTCTTCTGCAGCTGAGGTCATGTGGAGGCCAAAGCCACCGAGAAGCTCAAACTGAAGGCCGCTCGGATTGAGGCGGTGACGAGCAAGGAGGCCGCCGAGCAGGGTCTTGCTCGGTGATCCGGCCGAAGAAGGTGAGGGCGCCAGCGGTCCCGAAGCCGGACGCCCCGCCCCTCGATGAGGCCATGGGCAATACAGAACCTGCGAGTGAAGCTGAAGTAGAGGGTCGTTCGGCCGATGATGTGCCGCTACGCACTCGGAAACGGCGGCGACCGGAATCCGCACCTGCCTCTACGCTTGATGAGCCACAACCTGAGCAGGGTGTAGATGCGCCGGTGCTGTCCGGAACAGTTTCCGTCGAGAGTACCCCTACCCCTCAGGATTCTCCGAGGGCCAGCTTGGAAGTGCCGCCATCTGGCCCTTCGAGGACTCGACGTCTCAGGCGTTTAGGCGAGCTACCCACCTCTTCTGCTGGCGGGCCATCTCAGAGCGGGCCGAGCGGCCAGAATCTACTTAAAACCGTTCTGCGCCTCCCTTCAGAGGCGTACATGGCTGCCGCCGATCGGCCGATGTTTCCTGAGCAGATGATCACCCTAACGGGTCCTCTCGCGCAAGCTTGGATAGATGCTCGGAGTCGTATAGCCAAGTTGACTCCCGGGCAGCTCGGCGACAGCAACCTTCAATCAGCTACCGGGGTATAGCCCCTCCCCTTCCTTTTCCTATTTGAAGTTTTTAACCTGTCCGTGTTTGCTAGCAGAACTGGGTGGAGCAGATCGCCATTAGCGATCGATTGGCCGAGCTGGAGGAGGACCGAAGAAACAAAAAGTGCGGGGGATGCCGGGCAGTCGACGGCAGGCCAAGAAATCACTAGAAGCTGAGCGAAAACGAGCTGCTGATCTGGCGAGCAAGGTCGTTCGGCTCGAAGCAATGATTAAACAACGAGACAAGGAGATCCGGACGGCGACCACTCGGAAGCAACAGGCCATCAACGATATGGACCACATGAAGGTGGAGATCCGGGGGCTGGAGCAACGCATCAAGGACCTCGACGCTCTGCTGGCCACTGAAAAAGAGAGCCGCTCGGCTGATCTCCAAAGATTCGATGGGGACTTGAAGGATCTACAAGCCGCTAGTGACGCTGCCCATGCCGCGCTCAAGGAATATCAAGAGGGGGAGTCGGCCCGCTCGGACGAAGTGAGGAAGGCGTTCCTCCGCTCGGAAGACTTCGGAGAGAAGTTTACCGACAAGATATCCCTCACGTTCGAGGAGGCCATTAAGGCGGTGGTGGGCTATCTGAAGACCAAAGGTCATCTGCCTGCCGAGCTGACCATCCCCGACGAGGACCTGGCGAGCGTGATGGACACCATCCCCGACGCTCTTTTTGATTTTGATGTGTGAGGAGCGTTTCTGTTTAACTTCTTTTTGAATTTCCACCGTTCGGCCCCGATTATCTGTGTAATGACTTTTTTTGGCTTGCATATTAGACAATCTTCGGTTCCTTCCTATTTTAGCGAGAAATTTTTCCCTCGTCCCAACTTTAAGTGTTTCTTAAAACTCTTCCGCTCGGCACCACTAATGGCGCTCGTTCACTTGTTCGCCTTTTTTAATTCTGATTAACCATCTCTTACTTCGCGCCTCGCCTCAAAGGGGTTTTTGCTGGATTTTCGCCTGGCTTCCCGCTCGGACGTTTATAGACGCCGGCTCGTCTTCCGATCTTTATCGTCGGAGCTCGACGGCGCGGATATTTATAGCCGGTCGGGGTGGCTCTCAATTTTTAACGACGGGGCTCGTCGACGCGTCCGCTCGGATTATTTATAGACGCCGGCTCGTCTCTCGATATTTATCGTCGGAGCTCGACGGCGCGGTTTTTATAGCCGATCAGCGCGGCTCTCGATTTTTAACGACGGGGCTCGTCGGCGCGTCCGCTCGGATTATTTATAGACGCCGGCTCGTCTCTCGATATTTATCGTCGGAGCTCGACGGCGCGGTTTTTATAGCCGATCGGCGCGGCTCTCGATTTTTAACGACGGGGCTCGTCGGCGCGTCCGCTCGGATTATTTATAGACGCCGGCTCGTCTCTCGATATTTATCGTCGGAGCTCGACGGCGCGGTTTTTATAGCCGATCGGCGCGGCTCTCGATTTTTAACGACGGGGCTCGTCGGCGCGTCCGCTCGGATTATTTATAGACGCCGGCTCGTCTCTCGATATTTATCGTCGGAGCTCGACGGCGCGGTTTTTATAGCCGATCGGCGCAGCTCTTGATTTTTAACGACGGGGCTCGTCGGCGTCCCTGGATTATTTATAGACGCCGGCTCGTCTCGATATTTATCGTCGGAGCTCGACGGCGGTTTTATAGCCGATCGGTAGCGGCTCTCGATTTTAAGCGGGGCTCGTCGTGCGTCCGCTTCGGATTATTTATAGGCGGCTCGTCTCTCGATATTTATCGTCGGAGCTCGGCGGCGCGGATATCCGATCGGCGGCTCTCGATTTTTAACGACGGGGCTCGTCGGTCGCCGCTCGGATTATTTATAGACGCCGGCTCGTCTCTCGATATTTATCGTCGGAGCTCGACGGCGCGGTTTTTATAGCCGATCGGCGCGGCTCTCGATTTTTAACGACGGGGCTCGTCGGCGCGTCCCAGTGAGACTACACACCCGGCCGAACGGCTCAGGCCTTCGTTCCAGGCAATAACCTCCCTCTATCACCCTGATCAGCGCAGGGTTTTGGTTTTCCTTCCTGCCACACTAGTATGCAGCCCGGCCGAACAGCTCGGGGTCTTCAAGCCGTTCATCGGAGAATGCTCAATGTGTTTTTATCTTTTTGCTTCCTGCATCGCAAGCATATAGGCGACGAAAAAGTATATACATTTATATTTAGCGCACCTGTCACCCAGCGCGGAGAACGTACTCCTGGCCGAACGGCTCATGGTCTATTTCGTCGAGCATTTTGGCTTGGATAATTTACCTCCGTCCGAACGGTACGGGGCCTTCGATTTTCGAGCGCTTGGCTCGACCCATATACCTCCGGCCGAGCGGCACGGGGCCTTCGTTTTTCGATGATAATGCCTTATTTTCGCTCTTTTGACTTTTCATTTCTGCATTTTCAGTAATCAGTCGAAAAATGTACACATGGTGATTTACAGTGATACACCTTTCACCCCGCCCGGTAAGGCTGGAGGTGGTTCGCACTCCACGGTCTATCTAGCTGCCGACCGTCCTCATCCTCCAGATAATACGCGCCCGAGCGGAGCTTTTCGATGATTTTGAAAGGACCCGCCCATGGAGCTTCAAGCTTGCCGACGTCACCGACCGGCTTGACCTTCTTCCAAACAAGGTCGCCGACCTGGAACGCTCTGGGAATGACGCGCCGGTTGTAGTTTTGCTTCATCCGCTGACGGTATGCCATCAGCCGAACGGACGCCTTTGCCCTTTCCTCTTCTACCAAGTCCAGCTCCATGTTTCTTCGTTCGGCGTTATCGTCATCGTAGCTCTGGATCCGGGCTGACTCAACTCCGACTTCGACCGGAATGACAGCCTCACCGCCATATACCAAATGGAACGGTGTGACTCCTGTCCCTTCTTTCGGCGTCGTTCGGATGGCCCACAAGACGCTCGGCACTTCATCTGGCCAACTTCCTCCCAAATGGTCGAGCCGAGCGCGCAGAATACGAAGAATTTCTCGGTTGGTGACTTCAGCTTGACCGTTGCTCTGAGGATAGGCCACGGATGTGAAATGTTGCTCAATGCCGTAGCTCTTGCACCAATCCTCTAACATCTTCCCTGTGAACTGCCGCCCGTTGTCGGACACTAGTCGGCGAGGGATGCCGAACCGACAAATGATGTGTTGCCAGATGAATTTTTATTCAGTAATCTTTGCAGCGGCTCGGCCTCCACCCACTTGGAGAAGTAATCTACCGCCACTAGTAAGAATTTCCTCTGCCCGGTCGCCATCGGAAATGGACCCACAATATCCATTCCCCATTGATCGAACGGACATGAGATGGTTGATGCCTTCATCTCCTCTGCCGGTCGGTGAGAGAAGTTGTGATACTTCTGGCATGAAAGGCAAGTAGATACTATCCGAGCGGCATCTGTTTGTAAAGTTGGCCAAAAGTATCCGGCCAAGAGGATCTTCTTGGCTAACGAGCGTCCGCCCGGATGACCTCCGCATGATCCTTGATGTACTTCCTGGAGGATGTAAGCTGAGTCCTCCGAGCTTACACATTTCAGCAGAGGACGCGAGAAAGCTTTCTTGTAAAGCTGATCTCCGATGAGCGTAAACCGACCGGCTCTTCTTCTGAGGAGCCGGGCTGCATATTCATCGGATGGTGTGGTGCCCGAACGGAGGAATTCTATAATAGGTGTCCTCCAGTCGCTTGGAAACGTGAGGCCTTGCATCCGGTCGACATACGCCACCAGCAGCGTTTTTTCAATTGGTTGCTGAATGGCGACCGGCGTTATTGAACTCGCGAGTTTGGCTAACTCATCGGCCGCCTGGTTCTCCGTTCGGGGAATCTTCTGAATAAACACCTCTCGGAAAGTAGCTTTGAGTTTTTCAAAGGCCTCAGCGTAGAGCTTAAGCCGAACACAGTTGATTTCAAAGGTGCCGGAAAGTTGCTGAGCGGCTAACTGTGAATCCGAATAAAGTGTCACCCGACCGGCCCCCACATGCCGTGCGGCCTGCAATCCGGCTATAAGGGCCTCGTACTCGGCTTCATTGTTAGTCGCTTTGTAATCTAGCCGGACGGATAAGTGCATCTTTTCCTCCTGAGGTGAGAGTAGTAATATTCCGATCCCACTTCCGAGTCGAGTGGAGGATCCATCCACATATATTCTCCACATAGCTTCCGGCTCTGGTCTTTGCACTTCGGTCACAAAATCAGCCAAGGATTGGGCTTTAATCGCCGAGCGGGGCTGATATTGGATATCAAATTCACTTAATTCTGTCGTCCACTTGATAAGCCGTCCGGACGCTTCTGGATTCAACAGCACCCTTCCGAGTGGACTGTTCGTTCGGACAATGATGGTGTGAGCCAAGAAATACGGTCGAAGGCGCCGAGCGGCTAGAACCAAAGCTAAGGCCAACTTCTCGAGCCCAGTGTAACGAGATTCAGCATCTTTTAAAATGTGGCTTAGAAAATACACCGGCTCGCTCGCCCTCACAAGTGCTGAGCCTACAACATGCTCGGTTGACGACAGATACATATAAAGTGACTCACCTCCGATCGGCTTGGCCAACACGGCAGAGAATTTAGATATGTCTTCAATTCTTCAAATGCTCGGTCACACTCTTCATCCCACTGGAACTTAGTAGCCTTGCGCAGGATCTTGAAGAATGGCAGGCTCCGGTCGGCGGTTCTGGAGATGAATCTGGATAAAGCAATTATTCGACCGGTCAACCTTTGCACTTCTCTTGTATTTCTTGGGGGCGACATGTCTTGTAGTGCTTTCACCTTGCTGGGATTTGCTTCGATTCCCCGCTCGGTCACTATATACCCCAAGAAACGCCCTCCTTTAGCTCCGAACAGGCACTTCTGGGGATTTAGCTTGACTCCATATTTGCGCAGTGTTCGGAAGGTTTCTTCCATATCCTTGAAAAGATCGGCCGCTAGGACGGATTTGATAAGAATACCGTCCACATAAACTTCCAGATTCCGCCCGATCTGCTCCTTGAACACCTTGTTCATCAAGCGTTGATAGGTGGCCCCGACATTCTTCAATCCGAACGACATCACTTTGTAGCAATATGTGCCGTCGGCCGTTACGAAGCTTACTTTTTCTTGATCTTCCCGAGCGAGCGGCACTTGATGATATCCTTGGTAGGCGTCAAGCATGCAAATTAATTCGCAGCCGGCCGTAGAGTCCACCAGCTGATCTATCCGGGGCAGAGGATAAAAATCCTTAGGGCACACTTTGTTTAGGTCTCGAAAGTCGATGCAGACCCTCCACTTGCCGCCCGGCTTGGAGACCAATACCACGTTGGCCAGCCAGCTCGGGAACTGCACCTCGCGTATGTGGCCGGCCTTCAGAAGTTTTTCTACTTCCGCCCGGATGATGGCATTTTGTTCGGCACTGAAGTCCCTTTTTCTCTGCTTCACTGGCCGAGCGTCTGGTCGGACATGCAACTCATGCTGCGCCAGGCTTGGCGAAATTCCGGGCAACTCATGTGTCGACCAGACAAAGACATCATGATTTCGCTGGAGGCATTGGATCAGCTTCTCCTTCTGCTCTTCCTTCAGATCCGAAGCGATAAAAGTCGTGGCCTCCGATCAGGTCGGATGGATTTGAACTTCTTCCTTTTCATCATAAGTTAAAGCAGGAGGTTTCTCGGTTATGGCGTGTACCTCGATTCGGGGCGCCTTCCGAGCGGATCATCTCTATATAGCACCGCCGAGCTGCTAGCTGATCTCCACGCACTTCTCCTACTTTGTCCTCCACGGGGAACTTTATCTTTTGGTGGAAGGTTGAGACAACCGCTCGGAATTCGCCGAGCGCTGGTCGTCCCAAAATGACGTTGTAGGATGATGGAGAGTCGACCACCACGAAGTTTATTGTCCTGGTCCTCCTGAGCGGCTCCTCTCCCAGCGAGGTGGCTAGCCGGATCTGTCCGACCGGCTGAACTTCGTTGCCCGTAAACCCGTAGAGCGGGGTCGTCATGGGCAGCAGCTCGGCTCGATCAATTTGCAGCTGATCGAACGCCTTCTTGAATATGATGTTGACCGAGCTCCCTGTGTCAACAAATATGCGGTGAATGGTGTAATTTGCTATTACCGCTTTAATGAGCAGCGCGTCGTCGTGGGGCACTTCTACTCCTTCCAAGTCCCCGGGTCCGAAAGTGATTTCCGGTCCACTTGCCCGCTCTTGGCTACAGCCGACCGCGTGGATCTGCAGCTGTCGGACGCCCGCCTTTCTGGCTCGATTGGAGTCTCCTCCGGTCGGTCCGCCGGCAATAACGTTGATCTCGCCTCGGGAAGTATTGTTCCGATTTTCCTCTTCCCGAGCGGACGGTCGTGACCGTTCTCTGGACGCCCGGCGATTCTCCTGCCTCGGAGATCGGTGCCGCTCGGGTGTCTGCTGATGTCGTCTCTCGGTGCGGGTCCGGTCGGCTTCATGGGTCCTATGTCTCCTGTCGATGGGAGGAGACCGTCGTTCGGCTTTCCTGGGAACAGGATTGGATACAAAGGGAAGGCTTCGGCAATCCCTCGTGTTGTGCGTATCCGTCTGGTGGAAGGTGCAGAACATAGGGGTCCACCTCTTCTTTGGCTTGGGCCGAGCGGCAGCCACCTCTTGTACGTGAGATCTGGCATGGGGGGATCGGATTGCATCGGCCCTCGGTCCTCTAGGTGGCTGCTGAGCGGTGTGCTGTTTCCGCTCGGCATGAGTAGGTGCCCGCTCGGCTGGAGCTTCCTTTTTCCGAGCGGCTTGCGCTTCTTCCACATTTATATATTCGTTGGCTCGATGTAGCATGTGATCATAGTCCCGGGGCGGCTTTCGGATGAGCGACCGGAAGAAGTCCCCATCCGCAAGGCCTTGCGTGAAGGCGTTCATCATCGTCTCCGAAGTGGCCGTTGGGATGTCCATCGCCACTTGGTTGAATCTCTGAATGTAAGCTCGAAGCGATTCTCTCGGCTCTTGCTTGATGGCGAACAAGCTGACACTTGTCTTTTGATACCGCCGACTACTGGCGAAGTGGTGGAGGAAGGCCGTTCGGAATTCCTTGAAGCTCGTGATGGATCCGTTCGGCAGCCTCCGGAACCACCGTTGAGCGGACCCCGAGAGGGTGGTAAGAAAGACGCGGCATTTCACTCCATCGGTGTATTGGTGGAGCGTGGCTGTGTTGTCGAACTTACCCAGATGGTCATCCGGGTCCGTTGTTCCATTGTACTCGCCGATCGTCGGAGGCACGTAGTGCTTGGGTAGAGGATCTCGTAGAATAGCCTCCGAGAATTGGCGATTGGTCCGCTCGGGAGATGGGTCCGCCCGGGGAGCTTTCCCTTTTCTGTCGTCTCGCCTTGGCATTTCGTCTGAAGAAGAGTCTCTATCTCTCCGAGCTGGTCCGGCTTCAGGGGTGCGAAATAAGGCCCGGTTGAATGCGACGGTGGCTGGAGGTGCTTCCGCTCGGCCACCCGACGCAGATGTTGCTTGTTGCTCCGGCCGTTCGGCCGCTGCTTTCTGTTTTTGTTCAACAATTTTGGCGGCCCTTATCTCGACCAGAGCGTCGAGTTCTTCCCTAGAAAGCGTCACCGTGTGTTGTTGTCCAGCCTCGTCCATTGTTTCCGATCGGATGCAGGAGCGTTCCCACAGACGGCGCCAATTTGATCCTGTCCGAATCGCTGAACCAAGGGACACTGGGCACACGGCACGCTCCCAATTGTTGGAGTGAACCTCCGGTTGGTCGAACGAAGTTCCGGCGATCCTGCAACAAAGTCTAGCCGGGAAGGGGTTCCCGGCGACGACCCTCCGACGCTCAAGTCAGGTAAGTGGTGGAGAAAGTGGCTGCCAAATTTGTATCATGCGTACCTTCGGCGAAGTAATAGCCTCTTTATATAGGATGGAGAAGGAACTGATGCACGCCTACCGAGGTGCGTACGTGTCAGCAGCCCATACCACGGTATGCACTTGTCAGAGAGCTTACCTGACACCATGCTGCCACAGTCGAGCATGTTCTTTGATGGGACGGTATGGCATAGCCATACGACTTGACGGCTGTCAGCAGATATCCCCGTCTTTTACCCACCGTCTGACTGGGGTGCCCGGCCCGCCGAGCGGGCGATGAACGTCGTCCGGACGAGCTTGATTCTTTGCGCCGTCCGGGCGGCACTTCCTTCCGCTCGGTCATTACGCACTGTTTTATTTGAGCGTCGGAACCCTGGTCCCTACCAGGGTGCCTTTTACTATCAGATTTCCCTTTCTTCTGAGTCCGGTCGGCTCGCCCTTTTCCGGCGAACCACTAGACCCTTTGACCTCCCCTCAGCGTTGACTCCTTATGGGGTTCCGGATTTTTACTGCCGGATCAATAGTCTTGCTCGGGGCACCTGGAAGGATTCCAGGCGCTTGGAGTGGGATAGAACTCTATCCCCATGCGTTGGTCAAAGTCCACGTCGATCTTGATAAAATTTGGGTTTCGAATGCCCCGAAGGGGGAAGTCAACATTATGTTGATTTTCTCTCCGAGCCTCCAGCTTTGGCTTCGCTTGCTTCGGTTTGGGTCTTTCGCTCCGGCTCAGCTTGTTTGGGTGATTTCAGTCATCTGGAATAGGGCTCACCCGAATCCAACTTCCGGCCTTCTCGAGCAAGCTTCCGCTCCTAGCTTCTCGTCCCTCGGAAACACCGCGCGCCTCCTTCTCGTCCGCCCGCGTACTCTTCCGCAGCTTCTCGTCCCTCTGATGCACCGAGCCCGTTGGCTCTCTCCTGTGACGTCTTTCTCGGTAGTTGCGTCTTTTGCCCGACGCCTTGTGCTCCTAAGTTCTTGTACACTTAGACATAAGGTTAAACAGAACAAGACCTAACTTAACTTGTTTAATCACATCAAAACAATTCTAGAATACCAACAGATATAATTTGGATCGATTAATCGTTTAGGTGTATGCCTATTGTCATTTTTTAATACATAGATAGTTTATAAAATATTATTAATCATACCAAGTTAGTGTAACACAGCATAAATAAGTTATTTAAAATTATAATTAATAAAATCTTATTTACGTTCAAAATGATTAAATAATTTAATAATTTTATCCATTCAAAACAAATATTATCAAAATATAAATGTATTAGAAAACTAAATTTTATATAAAATATTATTTTTAAAATGAAATTGTTTTCCAAACAATTGGTCTGAAGTCCGAATGAAAAACGGATCAAAGAAAATTTTAAAAAAATATTAAAGGCTTAATTTTTTTTTTCTTAGGAACGGTAACTTTAAGATGGGTCTACATTTGTGGCGAATTATACAGAAGTTTAACATCTCATAGTTGCACGTCTTATTTGGAGAAAAAATTCTTATAAATATCTTATAATTGAAGATCGAATGGTGAATACTTAGATGACAACTTAATATTGGTGCAATATTCCCTAGGTCAAAGTTGACCTGGTTGACTGAGCTTGAAGCTCGAGTCTTGATGTTTGAGTTTCGATGTTTGACAATACATGTAGACAACACATGGAGATTGCAGGTGCAATTGTTCATGTGGGGAGATTGTGAAGAATGAAAGTCTTGGTGAGTGAAGCCAGGCAGAGGAGAAGTCCTAGTGAGTGAAGCTAGGTAGAACGGAAGTCCTAGTGAGTGAAGCTAGGTAGAAGGGAAGTCCTGGTGAGTGAAGCCAGACACAAGAAATCCAGATGGGTCAAGGTTGACCAGACATCTGGTGGAAGTCCAAGTGGGTGAAAGTCTTAGTGAGTGAAGCTAGGCAGAAGAAAATCCTGGTGAGTGAAGCCAGGTGAAAGTCCTAGTGAGTGAAGCTAGGCAGTAAGGAAAGTCCTGGTGAGTGAAGCCAGGCAGAGGAGAAGTCCTAGTGAGTGAAGCTAGGCAGAAGGGAAGTCCTGGTGAGTGAAGCCAGACACAGGAAATCCAGATGGGTCAAGGTTAATCAGACATCTGGTGAAAGTCCAAGTGAGTCGAAGGGATTGACCGGACACTTGGTGAGGGAGTCCTAGCAGGTCAAATGTCTAAAAGCCTAGCTTTTGGTATAAACATTTATCTAGAAATAAGAATCACATTGGTCAAATGTCTACATTTATGATAAATGTAGTTGTTCAATTAATTTATATTGTAGATAACATGGTGTGTGGTGTCACACACAGAGGATCATGTTATCAGTACCTTATAAATTATAAACAGTAGCTCACGATCATAATGGAAAGGAACAAACCATTGGAAGGTCGTAGTGTAATTAGGTATTAGTTTATCTTAATTATATAATTACACTAGTACACTTAGAGTGTATTGAGTAAGACCATTAGAGGTCATTTCTTTTATACTGACTTTATAAAGAAACAAAGACCTCAGTTATTATGGAAGTGTGTGCTATTAATCCTAATATAATAACAAGCACATATATTTGATATTTATTTCTTTAATTTATCAATGAGTGAGATTTAGTTCGATGAATCAATAAGCCCGATAAGTTGGGAAATGATATCACTTATAGTGTGTGTTGTTGATTATAGAAGGAAACTATGTCCTAGTGATCTAGGTTGAGAATGCCCCCAAGAGGAGCTCATAAGGATTGTCATGTTAAACCCTGCAGGTGGACTTAGTCCGACTTGGAAGGAATAATAACCAAGAAGCTTTTAAGTCTAAGGGGTATGGAGCCAAAGATATGTTGGAATTGTTTCATTTTGATTTGTGTGATCCTATGACTATCCAGACAAGAGGTAGTATCGAATATTTCATCTATTTTATAGATAACTATTCAAGATACAAATACATTTACTTAATGTGTCGCAAGACTAAGTGCTTTGATTAGTTCAAATAGTACAAGGCTGATGCGGAGAAACGTTAAAGTAAAAGTATCAAGATACTACGGTGAGATCGTAGTGGCAAGTACCTCTTGAGAGAATTTAGAAGTCACTTATCAGAAGTAGGGATTCAATCCCAACTAACTGCACCTGGTACACCCCAACAGAATGGTGTAGAAAAAGGAAGGTATAAGACTCTTATGGAAATAAGCAGATTGATGAGTTATTACCAAAATCATTTTAAGGATATACTCTGGAAACGGAAGTGAATATAGTACCTTCCAAAGTCAGAACTCTCTACTCATATAGAATTGCTGAATAGGCGTAAGCCTATCTTGAAGTATATTCGGATTCGGATAGTCCAACACATATGCTGAAGAAAGACAATGATAAGTTGGATAGGAATTCACTTGTTTGTGGGTTATCCTAGAGAAATGATAGTAGGTTTATAGTCTTAAAAATCAGAAGGTCATTGTTAGCATCAATGACCGATTTTTAGAAAAGGACTATGTAATAAACCATGTGCCCATAAGAAAATTTGTTCTTAAGGAAATAATAAAAGACATGTCTAATCTAGTACCAATTGTACAAGATGAGATACCACAAGGAAACTGCAACACGTATCACAAATGATACACAATTGCAGAAAAGTGCCTTGTCGTAGTGGGAGGGTTGTTAGGCAACCTAAAAAGATTCATATTTTGGGAGAGTTTTTGGACTCGATCCCTGGAGGACATGAACCTGATCTCCAGACATATGACGAAGCACTCCAAGATTAAGATGCAATATCTTGGCAAAGAGTAATGAATAATAGAATTAGAATATATGTATTCTAATAAAATCTGGAAGCTTGTAGATCCACCAAATGGTGTAAAAGCCTTTGGGTATAAAAAGGTCTATAATCGGAAATGAGGGATAGACAGGAAGGTAGAAACTTTCAAAGCAAGGCTAGATGAAAAAGGAAACTTTTTCACTGGTAGCCATGCTTAAGTCTATCCAAATTCTTTTATCTATTTGGTAAGTGGATGTCAAGACAACATTCCTTAATGGAAGTCTTGAAGAAAGCATCCATATAAAGCAACCAGAAGGGTTCATTGTAAATGGCTAAGAGCATCTTGTGTGCAAGCTCAATCAGTCTATGGACTGATGCAAAGCTTCAAGGTCTTGGAACATCCAGTTTATCAAAGTAATCCAGACCTATGAATTTATTGAGTAAACGGAAAAGTCTTGTGTATACAAAAGGTGTGATGGAAACGTTGTGGTATTTCTTGTACTATACGTAGATAACAATTTTGGTAGTTGGAAACAATATCAAAATGTTGTCAGAAGTAAGGGTATGGTTGTCCAAATAATTCGATATAAAGGACTTGGGAGAATGTATATATTTTTGAGATCAAAGTAATAAGGGATCACAAGAAAAAAATATATTTTACTTATCCCAAGCTTGATACATCGAAAAAATCCTTGCTCGTTTTAAGCATGCAAAACTCCTAGAAAGGTTTCTTACCTTTTAAGCATGGAGTGTCTTTATCTAAAGAGATGTCTCCGATGACATCAAAGGAGATTGAGGACATGTAGGCAGTTCTTTATGCTTCGGCAGTTAGACAACCTAATGTATGCTATGCACGAGATCAGAAATCTGTTTTGCCAAGGGCATAGTTAGCAGATATCAAAGTAACCCTAGACAAGGACATTGGACTGCAGTAAAGCATATATTAAAGTACCTTAGAGGCGCTAGAGATTATATGCTAGCTTACAAGGCAGTTAATTTGGTCCCTGTGGGTTACTCGGATTTTGACTTCCAATCGGATAGGGACAATAATAAGTCGACCTCGGGGTTTTTGTGTTTACTTTAGGAGGAAAAGTCATAACTATGGAAGAGTGATAAGCATAGGTGTTTTTCTGGACTCCACCATAGAAGCTGAGTATATGGCAAGCCTCTGAGGTAGCCATAAAAGTTGAATGACTTAATTACCTCAAGATAGACTTAGATATGATTTCTAGTTTATCCAAAGATTATTACAATTTATTGTAATAATAATGGTGCAGTAACAAACTCGAAGAAACCATGAGTCTATAAGGCAAGTAAACACAATAGAGCGCAAGTACTACCCAATACGAGAAATTGTATAACGAGGAGAAGTTGTTGCCGCCTAGATTGCATCAGATGATAACCTAAGGTCCTTAAGGCAAGAGCTTTTTGAAAGGCATGGGAATCAGATGTATGGCAGTAGATATGGCAGCTTAGTCTTTTAGTATAAGTGGGAGATTGTTAGAGTGTATACTAAAAGCCTAGCTTTTGGTATAAACATTTATCTAGAAATAAGAATCACATTGGTCAAATGTCTACATTTATGATAAATGTAGTTGTTCAATTAATTTATATTGTAGATAACATGGTGTGTGGTGTCACACACAGAGGATTATGTTATCAGTACCTTATAAATTATAAACAGTAGCTCACGACCATAATGGAAAGGAACAAACCATTGGAAGGTCGTAGTGTAATTAGGTATTAGTTTATCTTAACTATATAATTACACTAGTACACTTAGAGTGTATTGAGTAGGACCATTAGAGGTCGTTTCTTTTATACTGACTTTATAAAGAAACAAAGACCTCAGTTATTATGGAAGTGTGTGCTATTAATCCTAATATAATAACAAGCACATATATTTGATATTTATTTCTTTAATTTATCAATGGGTGAGATTTAGTTCGATGAATCAATAAGCCCGATAAGTTGGGAAATGATATCACTTATAGTGTGTGTTGTTGATTATAGAAGGAAACTGTGTCCTAGTGATCTAGGTTGAGAATGCCCCCAAGAGGAGCTCATAAGGATTGTCATGTTAAACCCTGCAGGTGGACTTAGTCCGACATGACGATGAAGTTGAGTGATACTACTCTTGGAGCTAGATATTAATTAAGTGAGTTGTCAGTAACTTACTTAATTAGTAGACATTTGTTATCTTAAACACAGGGAGACTAACACACTCATAATAAGAAGGAGTCCAAAATGTAATTTGGGATTGGTGCGGTAGTTCAATAATAGTTCTCTAGTGGAATGAATTATTATTGATAAAATTAAGTTGTGTGTTCGGGGCGAGCACGAGATGCTTAATTTTATCGGGAGACCAAAACCAATTCCTCCTCTCGGTCCCTATCGTAGCCTCTAGTATATAGAGATTTATACCCACCGCATACCTACCTTCTTACCCATCCAATGGGGCCGACCAAGCTAGCTTGGAACCCAAGCTAGGGCCAGCCAAGACCAAGTGGATGAGCCATGTAGGTGGCCGGCCAAAGCTTGGGTCCCAAGCTTAGGTGACCAACCACTAGAATATTAAAAAGAATTTTTATTAAAAATATTTCTTATGTGGATATCATGATTTTAAAAGAGAGTTTAAAAATTAAAAATTTCCTTTTATAGCTTTCTACAAAAGATTAAGAGAAGAGATTAATCTCTTTCCTTATTTGTAGTTTAAAAGGATGGTTTTAATTTTTTGGTAAAAACTTTCCTTATTTGTAAATCATTTACATGTTTAAAAGAGAGTTTAAAATTTGAAATCTTTCCTTATTTGTTGATTAAAGGAGGATTTTAAATTTTAAGAAAACTTTCCTTTTTAATCATGTTCATGATTTAAAAGAGAGTTTAAAATTAAATATTCTCTTTTATAAGTTTCTACAAAAGATTAAGAAAAGATTTGATATCTTTCCTTATTTGTAGATTAAAAGAGATTTTAATTTATAGAGATAACTTTCTTTTTATCCACATGTTTAAAAGAAAGATTTTAATTTATTAAATTTTCTTTTTATAAACCAATCATAAAGGGATTAAAATTATTGGAGAAATTTTTATAAATTTCTGAAGACAAATTAGGAAGTTTTAATTAATTAAAACTCTCCTTGTTTGTAGCTTTTATATGGCCGGTCAAATAAAATTGAGAAAGAAAATTATTTTTAATTAAATAAATTTTCCTTTTCAATGGCAAAAGAATTAAGGAAGTTTTTATTAAAATTTCCTTATTTGCCAAGATCAAGGATTATAAAAGAGGGGGTAGAGGAGGCTTCAAGGCGAACGACTCTATTCTATTTTTCTTCCTCTTTTCCTTGGTGGTGTGGCCGACCCTTCCTTCTTCTCTTCTTCTTCTCTTTGTGGGCGAACCTCTTCATGCTTATGGAGATTTAATTGGTGGCCGGATCTAGCTTAAGGAAGAAGGAGAGAAAGCCTACATCCCTTGGAGCTTGGTTGGTGGAAAAGATCTTCATCTTTTGGAAGCTTTGTACTTGGCCGAAATTTGAAGAAAGGAGAAGGTGCTTTGGTGGTTTCTCATCTCGGAAGATCATTGCCCACACAACGTCCGAGGTTATAAGAGGAATACGGTAGAAGATCAAGTGATTTTTCTAAAAGGTATAACTAGTATTTTTTCTTTCCGCATCATACTAGTTATTTTTGGAAATAATACTAAATACAAGAGGCATACGATTCTAGAGTTTCGAATTTGTTTTCGATATAGTGTTCTTTTGTTTTTCTTTTCCTTGTGATTTGATTGTTCTTTTCGGTTAACCTAAAGTTATTTTAGGAAATTAAATATTAGCTTTCCATAAAAGGTTTTGTCTAGTCGGTGGTGGTTGCTCCCATATCCAAGAAGGCCATGTGCCTCGCCACGTCAGTACTGGGAACCAATTATGGAAATTAATATTTAATGGAATTAATAACTTAAGGTGACTTGGGTCGAACGTATTAAGTTCCGCAGGAGATCCAAGTCAAAACCTAAAAGAACAAATAGATTAAGTTTTGGATCAAACGTGTTAAGTTCCGCAGGCGATCCAAAATTTAATTTAAAAGAACACATGGTAGCTAGGAAAAGGTTCAGACCTTTGTACAAAATTTTTGTACAGTGGAACCTCTAGGTTTTCCGAGTAGCAACCAACAGAATGAAAGTCTTGGTGAGTGAAGCCAGACAGAGGAGAAGTCCTAGTGAGTGAAGCTAGGTAGAACGGAAGTCCTAGTGAGTGAAGCTAGGTAGAAGGGAAGTCCTGGTGAGTGAAGCCAGACACAAGAAATCCAGATGGGTCAAGGTTGACCAGACATCTGGTGGAAGTCCAAGTGGGTGAAAGTCTTAGTGAGTGAAGCTAGGCAGAAGAAAATCCTGGTAAGTGAAGCCAGGTGAAAGTCCTAGTGAGTGAAGCTAGGCAGTAAGGAAAGTCCTGGTGAGTGAAGCTAGGCAGAGGAGAAGTCCTAGTGAGTGAAGCTAGGCAGAAGGGAAGTCCTGGTGAGTGAAGCCAGACACATGAAATCCAAATGGGTCAAGGTTGATCGGACATCTGGTGAAAGTCCAAGTGAGTTAAAGGGATTGACCGGACACTTGGTGAGGGAGTCCTAGCAGGTCAAGGGTGACCGAATGCTAGGCATGATGAACCAACAGGTCATGGTTGACCTGATGTTGGTGCAGGGGACTTTGTACTTGTTTTTGGGCAAAAACAGAAGTTGAATCGATCAGTCGATCGATTGGCTCATGCCCAATCGATCGACTGATCGATTGGGTGAGTCCCCGTGACAAACCTCCTCCCAATCGATCCGTGGATCGATTGGGGAGAAGTGTCGTGCGAACAGAAAGCCTCCCAATCGATCAACCGATCGATTGGGAGCTTCCAATCGATCAACCGATCGATTGGGAGCTTCCAATCGATCGGGCGATTGATTGGGAGGTGCGTTTTCACGCGATAAGCCCTGGATCGATCAGCCGATCGATCCAGTCAATTCCCGAGAGCACAGAGGCGCTCTGGATCGATCGACCGATCGATCCAAAGCCTCCCCGATCGATTGGGAGCAATCCAATCGATTGAGATTTGACCGTTGGCGCAGGATATAGCTATTGGTGAGCGTTTCCCACAGTAGCACTTCCTTGATTCTTCTCCACGCGACACTGCGATCCTCTCCTGCTCTCTTCGCCAGATTTTGAAGGTTCTTGGAGGCTAGTGCTGGTGCACGTCCAAGTCAAGAGGCGAGTTTTAACAAGAAGAAGAAGCTAGAGTTAGGGTTTTTCTTGTGCATATTTTGTAAGCTTTTGCTTGTATTACATTTTCCTTCCCTTTCTTCTTGTACTGTGAGCTTGTAGGGCTTCTCCGCCTTCGGTAGTTACCGAAAAGGAGTGTTTTCATAGTGGAGTGTGTGTGGATCCTTGGATTAGTCACATCTTCTTGAGGTGGATACCAAGTAAATCCCTAGTGTTAGCGTTGAGTGTTGTTTCTTTGTATTTTCCGCTGTATTTCATCACAAGAAATAAGTAACGATGAACACGAGATCACGTCGAGCTATTCACCCAACCCCCCCTATCTATATTTCGATCCCAACACTTAACACTCTTATGTTGAATTACACTCAACGAAGATAAACCAGTAAGTTAATTTGATCATTGAAATCAAAATTTTTCTTGGATTCACCAAATATTACTACTGAGGAAAGGATTACAATAACTCTAAACAATATGATATATAGGATCATTAGTCAGTTTATGAAAAATAGTAAGAATATGTTTGGTTAAATGATGGGAATGATTATGGGTATGAGTTTGATAGTAGGATAGAATGAGAATAGGAATGGAAATGAAACCCATCAAGTTATATGAGTTTGGTTGATTCTCATAAATTTGGTAATCATTCCCAAAATGTGATTCCCAAACCCACAATCCAAACACTATCTTTTACTATCATTCTATTCCCTCATTCTCAAACTCATCAACTAAAGACCCCATAAATTTATAGCAGGAGGACTAAAATTATAGAAGCTTGATTTGATTATTTATCTTCTAAAGCAACTCCATGCTTACCCGAATTAGCACATCACAGTAGTTTTCTTCAACATAAAATTTATTTTAACTTTTATATTTTAAATAAAAAAAATTTACATTACCTATATTATCTATTTCCTAAATTTAAATTTTATAAATAATACTCTTTTAAATTTAAAGAATGAAATCTAATTTTTAATTATTAAAATATTATCTAATTAGGGAGATAAAAAAATAAAGGATAATGAAACCTAGATATTAGATAAGGGGAATAAAAAAATAATAAAAAAATAAAAGAGAAAAGAAAATAATAAAAAATAATGAAAATTTTAAGATAATTAATATAATGTATAGTGAAAAATGATAATATAAATTTAATAAAGTAAATAATTTATTTTAAATATTAAAAATATTTATAGAAAAATTTACGTGGATGCCCTTACTTTATAATAGGACCCATAAGTCTCCAAGTGAGCCATAAGTCTTGCTCCTGATTAGTTTGAGAATTAATTGCACTCCTTTGCTTCTCTCCTAAGGAAGATCTTTCCAATCCGGCAATTGGTTAGACACGTCAAAAACATGTCACTTTCCTCGATGCGATCTGCATCCATCTTGATCTCCGTTAGGAAAAACTCGCATCAGTCGCGCGAAGACGAAAATGTCACAAGAATGTAGTTGTTAGTTAGCGTTCATTAATGGCAGCACCGATGGAGTCGCTCGCGATCACTGTAGTTGAGCACTGGACCGTTAAACTTATTATAAGTAGGTTATCGTAGAAACAAAGCTTAATCAGTGACGCGTGAAGATGAATGTCAAAACCAGCAACTTCACTTTGGTTGATGGGATTTCATTTATGGTTCCTTTTCATCCAGCTGGCTGTGTTCCTTCAGTGAGATTAAATGCAGCCACCAGAAATTTAGTTTGGAGAAAGTAGCGGAGATTTCTTTTTTATGATTAAATTTTATAATTTCTTGTGATAAATTTCCACTCGTTTTCCGCCATTGTTAATTCCACTGCGAGCTCAGCTGCCTGCGGCCTCATGGCGAAAGAGGTCAACCTTACCCCCTTCAACAGTCCCAGCCCGCTCCTCGCCCACCAGTACGACCATTCGCCGGCGCCTGCCGCGGCCTATGGTGGCGCCGCCAACCCGTGCGGGTTTGTCCTCACTTTCACCGATCTCTCCTACAGCGTGAAGAGGCCCAAGAGGTTCCCCTTCTTCCGGAGCGACCCGGAGGATGTGTTCCCGGGGACGAGGATGCTTTTAGACTCCGTCTCCGGGGAAGTGCGGACGGGGGAGATCTTGGCGGTGCTCGGCGCGAGCGGGTCAGGGAAGACCACACTCATCGACGCGCTGGCAAACCGGATCGAGAGGGCCAGCCTTCGAGGAACCATCGCGGTGAACGGCGAAAGGCTCGAAGGCAGGCTCCTCAGGGCCATCTCGGCGTACGTGATGCAGGACGATCTCATGTTCCCGATGCTGACCGTGGAGGAGACGTTGATGTTCGCGGCCGAGGTCCGGCTGCCGCGTTCCGTCTCCAAGTTCAAGAAGAAGGAGCGCGTGCAGGCGCTGATCGACCAGCTCGATCTCCGCTCCGCCGCCAAGACTATCATCGGCGACGAGGGCCATCGCGGCGTGTCGGGCGGGGAGCGCCGCCGAGTCTCCATCGGCTCCGATATCGTCCACGATCCCGTCCTGCTCTTCCTCGATGAGCCCACGTCGGGGCTCGACTCCACCAGCGCCTTCATAGTGGCTCAAGTCTTGCAGAGGATCGCGCGCAGCGGGAGCATGGTGATCATGTCGGTGCACCAGCCAAGCTACCGGATTCTCGGCCTCATCGACCGCCTCATCTTCCTCTCTCGCGGGCAGACGGTGTACAGCGGGCCGCCCCACGGCCTCACCGAGTTCTTGGCCGCGGCGGGGAGCCCTGTTCCTGAGGGCGGTAATCCGGCCGAGTTCGCCCTTGACCTCGTCTGCGAGATGGAGGACACGACCCCGGACGGCGTCAGGCGCCTCGTCGCCTCAAACTCCTTGAATCACCACGCGCGACCGGCCGCCGTGCCCTGCTTCCCTCTGCAGGAGGCCGTGAGGAACAGCATCGCGAACGGAAAGCTCGTGTCCGGCGAGATGATGTACCGCGGCGTCGCCCCTGCTTCGTACGCGAACCCCATTTGGGTCGAGGTGCTGGCCATCACCAAAAGGGCGCTGCTGAACATGTCGCGTACGCCGGAGATTATGGCCTTCCGGATCGCAGACATGGTCGTCACCGGCTTCCTCCTCGCCACTATCTTCTGGCGGCTCCGCGACACCCCCGAGGCCATGCGCGAGAGAATTAGCTTCATCGCCATCACCATCACCGCCATATTCTTCACCAGCGCCGACACCCTGGCGGTCTTCATCCAAGAGAAGTACATCTACTTGCGGGAGACGGCCTTCAACGCCTACCGCTGCTCCTCCTACGTCCTCTCCAACGCCGTCATCACCTTTCTTCCCCTGGTCATCCTCGCCATCACCTTGGTGTCGATCATCTACTTCGCCGTGGGTTTGGCCGGAGGCATAGACGGGTTCGTCTTTTTCTTCTTGACCATCTTGGCCACCTTCTGGGCTGCCAGCGGATTCGTGACCTTCATCTCCGGCGTCCTGTCGCACGTGGTGTTGTGTTACACCATCTCGGCCGCGGTCTTCTCCTACTTCCTGCTACTCAGCGGCTTCTTCATCAACCGGAATCGGATACCTAGCTACTGGATTTGGCTCCACTACATTTCGCTGGTGAAATACCCGTACGAGGCGTTGATGACGAACGAGTTCAGCTACGACCTGTCCAAGTGCTTCTCCCGGGGAGTGCAGATGTTCGATGGCACCTTGATGGGGAGCTTGCCGACGGCGAGGAAGGAAGAAGTTCTGGCTGCGATCGGCCAAGCTTTGGGGATGAATATTGGTAATGACACTTGCATAATCACAGGGTCTGATGTGCTGCAGTGGCAGAGGGTTGATCAGCTCGGCAAGTGGAACTCTCTGTCGGTGATCGTGGCTTGGGGATTCTTTTTTAGGTTGCTCTTTTATTTCAGTTTGTTGTGGGGGAGCAGGAGCAAGAGGGAGTAGACTAAGGCAGTAAAGAAAAAGATTAATTTAAAAAGAAAAAAAATGGTTAATAAATAATAATAAGAGCTAGAAAGTGGGAGCAATTGTAATTTATGCGTTTTATTTTTTTGTGCCAAGTGTTTTTGTTTTGGTTGACTTTTCTTTTTAATACGGTGGAAGCTATTGTGCAGTAGAAGGCGTTAAGTTATTATGGAGATATTCATAGTTTGATGTAATTATAACTCATTTTAAGGCGTATAAATTTTTAATGTGTATTTATTTAATTAAGTAATTTTTTTTATTTAATTTATATGAGGATATATTTTGTAAGACCGAAGAAAATCATGATATGTCCGAATGAAGGAAGTTGAAAAGTCGAGAATGGAGGGACCACTGATAGGAAAAAGATTTCGATGGCCTTGTAAAACAAAACTAAGATTAGGAAAGTGGTCTCTGACGTTGACCTTCCGACACTCAAGTTAGGATAGAAGAAGAGAGTAAGAAAGTGAAGAATCGTAGAACTCAGAAATATTTTTCCTCCCTGTTCCTTATACCTGTAGATCCTTTTTATACCTTTCTGGATGATCTTTCGTCTTTCCTTATTTAATGGCATGGTTTAATGACAAACCAAAAGTATCTTTATCTTATCTTCTACACATTTATTAACAGATGTTGTGTTCCCCTTATTAATTATCTTTCACTCCTGCGTAGTGTTATTCCTTGTGCCATTCGGACGGTCCGTTTATGAGTACAATGCCAACGCCGCACCTAGAGCCGATCAGACTCCTTGATCGGTCCGTATTACAAGCCTGTTCGACACGAGCTCCTTGCCCATTTGGCGGGTTGATTAATTAGAGCATCAACTGCCGACCGTCTGGCCGACCGAACAGTAATCCCTCTGATCGGCCGAGGCACCCACACTGATTGTATGTTGCTTACCCTTATGCGTTGACCTCTTTGACTTTCCTTCCACGTGGCAATTGACTTACGCCAGGTAGGCTTTTCTTATTGAGCATTCTTCCCATGTGTATCAAAGTCCGTTAGAGTTTCAGGATGATTTTTTATTGGACAGACCACATCATTCACAACCAGATGAGCTAATTGACTTAGAGGACTCTCAAGACCCAAACATTCCTGCTCCAAGTCCGATGAAGATCACAACACATGATTCTAAAGAGCTAATGGTGCAACGGGGGATCCTAGCTTTACAACTATTACTACAAACTTCTAATAAAGCTGTTGATTCCTCTATTGATGCTATTGATGTTAGTGGACTCTTCAATTCTTTTGATGGTAACGTGGTGGATAAAAGTTTAGGGATGTGTACTATGGAGAACACGTCCCAAGAATCACCTACTTTGATGGCACAACCAATTGATGCTATGGAATTTGTAAGAATGGAATTGGTTGATGATAAATGTGTAGGGACTTGTGCAATAGAAGCAAAGCCCCAAGAATCACCATTTTTAGAAGGACCATCACTTGAGTCAGAGCTAGAACCAGTACTTATTTATGAAGAAGTCAGATCCACATGTTTAGAACTTTTAGGTATATCTCAACAATGCAAGGTTAGTATTTCTAGTAATCTTTTGGAAAACTTTATAAAGGTACCTATAATTGATTTTATTGAATGTGATTCAGTTTTTGACACATACTCAATTCATCTTAATAAGGTTTTAGTTCTATCTAATATAGCATGATTGGGAGAGGTATGTTTTTCTTTTGGGTGTGCAGATTTTCATGGGGCCTATAATTGGAAGCTCGATCTGAACCGTTTTCGATCTCCTGAAAGAATTTCCAAGAAGACGAAGATGGAGATAGCGATTCTTCACTTTTTGATGAAAGCTCCCTCCATAATAAGAGCCCTTGGTAAGAGGGTGATGAAATATCTTACCCTTCCAAGAGCGAGATTTAGATGAAGCTAATGAGGTGGTCGAGCTAATGACCTTAAACAAACGCTTCTTGGGAGGCAACCCAAGTTCATTTTCTTCGTTTAGATCTTTCTAGTTTCATTTCTTTATAATAAACATGTATCCTCTACTTAATTTTTGTTGTCTACTTTCTTTTATAGGATTCAAAGATTAGGAGGAGGACAACTACATGGTGGAGAAGTTAATGACATCATTTGGTAACTTCTCTTACTTTTTATCTCCTCCACATTGTTTTTAGTTTTTATTGGGACAATAAAAAGTTTAAGTCTGGGGGATGCATTAGATGTATTTGGTTTAGTTCAGTTTTTGCTTAATAAAATTTTTGCTAGTTGCATCTTACATCACATCATGATTGTTTGTTCCTTATTACAAAATACTAGCACGTGTATTCTAGATTCCATGTGATTTATTGGCTACTTATGGTGCTAGTATGTTTAGTGATCTATCTTTTTCTATCTTTGATAGCATGAAGTGAGCAATGTTTTTACTATAAGAATTTAAGTATTGACCTTGTTTTAGGATCTCTATACACTATGCCTATTTTTGATGGTTGATAACTCTAAAATAGTCATGATTCATAGAATTGGACTAATATTTGTGTTTTTATGGTGACCTCTCAACTACATTTTGGTTACTGGATAAACTCAGATCATGTAAGCTCATTTGGAAAAATCAATCCAAAAAAAAAATGAAAATTTGTTCAAGTTTGGTACTATGCAAACATTCAAAGAGAAAAAAATGATGAAAAAAATAAGGGATAAAAAATAGTTGTCGTGAGTGGAAACTAACAATTCACCCCTTTGAGACCGAGTTAGGTTACTGGGGAAATGAATGCTATATTTCTCTTGATACTGAGTATTCCTTTGAGACCTTGTGTAAACGATGCATAACATTTTTAAGGGGAACGAACCCTGCGTGTGGCAGGTAAGTGTCTATCACCGGAAGCATAAGGAACACAATTTTATGACGACTTGACTAGACTTAGGGATTGAAACTTGATAGATTTAGGCCACTTTCGCACTGAGCACGGAGGACTATTACTCATACTCAAACTACTTTTGTAACTTGCTCACCAATGAAATCATCTGATAGGATTAGATTGACTTGCTAGAGATTATGATGCACTATTTTACCACATGAATCTAGATTGCGGGTTTTGCCTGAGGACAAGCAAAGGTTCAAGTCTGGGGGTGTGATGTGCGTAGATCTTATGATTATTTATACATGTTTTGATGCACATTCACTTACTTTATTCACGTATATTCTATGCATATTCACCTCTCTTAGCATATGTTCCTGTCGGGAAGCTGAGAAGACGAACCTGCCGGGGTGTGATATGGCTGGAATGTAGACCGCATCCTCATGACCCGGTGGTGAGCTGTCCTCGACGTTGACCAGATCGTCAGAAGTCCTCCTCCAGTCAACTGTACCTGTATCCAGCGACCGGGTTCCCCCGGTCTCTGGTACCTCGGTGCTCGAGGCGAATCCCACAGACATATAAGTAACCGCATAATAGTATAGCAATAAAATGAACAGATACCAAGTACGAGAACTTACCCTGGCCCAGGGGGGCGCCCTCGGAAGGATGGATGAGCTGGTCGTGTCACTAATCGAGCCGTAGCAGCCCGGAACAATACAGCGGCTCACAGGCCGGCACACGGCACGCAAGCCGGATAATACGAATGACTCACAAGCATAATAATGGTACGAAGAATGAAATACAATAGCACGATGGCCGGATCCACATCGGCTCACAAGCCGAACATAATCTTGGCGTGAAGGCCTGAATAAGCAAACCTAAGCCCGTCAGATGACGGCTGCTTGGAGGGTGATGACGGCTGCCCGGAGGTGTCGGTGGCTGCGACAGGGGCTGCCGGAGGTGACGGCGCTGGACGCCGGAGGCGCTGTCCGCCGGAGGCACTGTCCGCCGGAGGCACTGTGGCGCTGCTGGAAGAAATGTCGCTGTCCGCTGGGGGCCTCGGCAGTGGCATCCATAGCCGCCGGAGGCGGCGTGAGACAGTGGTGATGGCCGCCGGGGGCGGCAGCACCCGCCGGAGGTAGTAGCGCCTGCCGGAGGCAGCGGTAGTGGCTGCGGGAGAAGGTGGCAGTGGCCGGGAAAGGAGGCGGCGACGACCGCAGGAGGAGGCGAAGGCCGCAGGAGGCGGCGCCGGCCGTTGGAGGCGGCGCCGGCCGCTGGAGGCGGCGATAGCCGCGAGAGGCGGCGTCGTGCCCGTCCGGTGGCGGCACCACGAGGAGGAGAAGAGGAGGTGCTTGCGGCCGGAGGGAGAGGAGAAGGAAGGCGACGCCCGGAGCGGCTGCGTGCGTGAAGCGGCGGCGCAGTTCGTGAGGAAGCTACCAGCGGCGGGCTATGCACGCTGTGATAGAGACGACGAAGACAGTGGCGATCGGCGATGGAGTTGGTGAGCAGCAGGAGAGGAGGAGGAAGAAGGGGGACTATGAACAGCCACCGATGCTCGAGGATGGCGGCGAAGGGCGCCCAAGCTTCTCCTTGGCTGGCGGCGGAGAAAGCCAGCGCCTGAAAAAACCCCCCTCCTTGTTGAACCGTGCCTGCTTTTTCAATACAAACCCTTAACATCCCAAAAGACCAAATTGCCCTTTCTTTTCCTCCTTATTCCCTCTCTGCCCCCAACACTATCCGCATCAGCATATATTCAGCATAACTACTCTTTTGTTCGGAGACATGCTCTTTTGTGTGTTTTCTTGTTGACAGGACGTTATTTGGAGCGAAAATGGAGCAAAAGCGCTTGGGCCGTGTAGGCCACACGACCGTGTGGCCATAGCATGTTCCGGTCGTGCCAAATGGCACGACCGTGCTTGTAATCCAGATTTGAAGAAGGCCTTGGCCGTGCCGAATGGCATGGCCGTGCCAATCATCCCGTGGCCAAGCAACACATAGCCGTGCCAACATTCCAGAGGTAGAGAAGGTCACGACCGTGTGAATCCACACGGCCGTGTGACCTTGGCAGAGAAGAAAAAGGCCACGACCGTGTGAGTGCCACACGGCCGTGTGACTCAACTCAAGAAGAAGCCTTGTGGATTCCACACGGCCATGCGATGAAGAACACGGGCCATGCCACGCCAAAATAGGGTTGTGCTGAATTCTGAGCAGATTACAGACCGTTCGTAATTTGGCCATAACTTTGCGCTCTATTGGAGTTTCAGGATGTTCTTTTTATCGAAACGTAGATGACTTCAATATCTACAACTTTGATTCAGATTTAACAGAGAGAAAGCATTGTCTTCCCATGCTAGATGGCACGACCGTGCCTCCCAACAGCGGGTTCAACTGGACCTCCGCCCAGACCGCAGACTAAATTTCGAACCGCCATAACTTTCGGATCAGTTTGAACCAGGGCTCGATCAAAGTATCAGATTGAAGATAATTTCAAGAGATACAACTTTGGTTCAGGGTGAATCATGAGAAGACCTGGTTTAATGGGTGAAAAACTCAGTTTACAGGACCCCTGTAATCCTGGTTTACCTGGACAGCTTGGAGGAGGTATAAAAGGGTCAAGAACCCTATTCTTGGCATCTTTGGTTTTGGGATTTTGCCCCCTCTCCTTGGGAAAGGGTTATCCCCTTCGGGAGAAACCCTAGAGTTTCATCCACCGCCATCTCTTGACGTTCCGTCCATCTCCAGAGCAAGGAGGCATCACCAAGACATCGGAAATCTCGGCAAACATCTCTTCTTCCCCTTCTTCTCACATCAAGGGTTGTAAGTGTGCTTTACTTTATGTTTTGGGGTTGTTCCTCTCTCGCAATGGAGTAGATCTCCTTTTCTATGGATGTAGGGAGTAGTTTTGGATAGGGTTTGATGTAAGACTCATGTTTGTGCCTTTACTCGTTGGATGATTTCTCTTGCTTTGTTTCTATTTGATATGCATGAGACTTGTTGCCTTATCATGTTAATTGATTGTGTAGGAATTGCTAATTTCGTAAAGAGAGGATCTTAGATCGTACACCCGAGGGGCCCTAATGATAGGGGTAACCCATTCATGGACGTCTAGGATATTCCCTTGAAAGGAGAGGCAACTTCTCCACTAGGAAGTAAGAGACCAAACCAAACCCCTATCTCTATCCTTATGATACCGATTAGATTTATATTCTTGTGATCTACTAAGACGCCCTAGTGACAGGGGTTAACCGTAATAGGATTTCACAAGGATCTTCTCTGATTAGTATTTAAGGATAGTAGCTTTAACTTCCGGTGAATGTATGTTGATTGACAATGAGTAAAAGATAAAACATGATGCATCAGGTTCCACCACAACGAAACCGAAATCCTAGAATCTACTTCCTAAAGCTCAATTCCCTCTAAGATCGATTCTCTCCTCCTTCTCTTTCTCTCTTCAATCACTCTCGTTAGTTTGCAAGCGCCAAAGCCGACTTTCGACCATCTAGATAACTTACTTTGCGACATCTCTAGTGCTTAATCAATAATCCCTGTGGTTCGACAATCTTATATATTACTGACGACGAATCCATGCACTTGCAGAATCGTAACATTGCTCAGAGTGGCTAGCGCCACATAACTGCAGTCATCCACCTGCCCATGGATGAGTGGAGCGACACTACAAGCGCTGAGTCTTGAGCTCCGGAGCATCAAATAATCATCCAGGACCCTCTTGCACAAACCTGAGCAGACACTTGTGCCCATGCGGCGATCATGCCCTTGGGGGCACTCGCTGATAGCCATACCTAGATGTCTATTGGGGTAAGTACTTTGTATTTATTATTGTCGCCGCTCGACTCTTAATAAATGCCTTTGCTTTCTTGTAGTACTGGGTGGAGAGCCTAGCCATGTGCCAGCGGCTCACCTTTTTGGAGGAGGAAGTTAAAAAGCTGTGCGCTCCGAGCAGCTAGGCAGTAGCTTCCCAAGCGCAGTTGGAACAACTGAATGCCGAACTGGCTCAATTAAGAGTCGATCTGGGTAAAAGCACCGAGCAGCTGAAGGCTGAGAAAAAGAAAAGCTCTGAGCAGGCTACCCAACTGGCTCGACTAGAGAAATAGGTTAGCTCTTTTGAGACGAAGCTGAATTTGGCTAACACTAAGAAGCTCCGGGCCATCGAGGACTTGGAGATTAAAAGCAAGGAGTTCAAGGTGTTAGCCGAAAACCTAAAAGAGGCTAAGACTACACTGCAGGCTAAGCGGAATGGACGACTGACCAAGCATACTACAGCAAAGGCCCAGCTCGACGCTAAGGATGAGGAGCTGACCAAATTAAAGGAAGAACTGGCAGCCTCCCGGGCGGCCCTAGAGACTTATCAGGGAGCTGAGTCGAGTAGGTTTGATCTTATGAAATAAGCCTGCATTCGCTCGGATGCTTTTAATGATAAGGTCGTCGATCGGGCTCTTCGTCTGTTCGACCTGGCGATCGAAGGGACGTTCTGTAACAACCCAAAATTTCTCATTTGAGTCCCAAAAGTAATTTAAAAATATTTAAAAATGCCTTAGAAATATTCTAGAGATTTTAAAAAAATTTAGAGTATTTTTATGCAATTTTTGGAGGTCGTTTGGTATTTTTACTAAACGAAAGAAGATATCAAAAATAAAAGGGCCGAGCCGAGGTTCGAATCCGCGACCTCGGACTCGAACCGAACCTTAAGTTAATTCGGCTGACCAAGTATCCAGAAGATGTTTCATAAAGAAAACCCAACCGAATTGTATTTAAGAGGTTTTAGAAGCCGGAAGTAAACCCTAGGTAATAAGGATGGGTTAAAGAGGGGATCGGGAAAATTTTACCCGAGACCTAATTCCTCTCTTCCTCACTTCTCACCCGGCGATTTCCTCTCGGGCGAAAATCAACGCCGGCGTTAGGGCTCCTCCTCCGGTGGCAGGCCAAGGGGTTCTTTTGTGAGATCTTCACATCTACGAATCCCTCTCGTCGAAGAGGACACGCGGACGCAAGGAGTCGCCGAAAGTTGAGCTATCCGAATCCCTAGAGGCCTTCTTCTCGGTTTGAATCCAAGAATCAAGTAAGTTGCTACTCACCCGCAGTAGAGTAGTTCCGGATTTTTATTCCTCTTGTTTTCGAATTTTTCTGTGAAGATTGTTGGTTTAGGGTTTGCTGCCGTGGGTTTCAAAGAAAGAACATGAGAGGGATTAGTATGTTGAGCATGTAGGTTTTGGTAATTTGGTTTTCCTTTGCTCCTTGCCATGGTACTGAACCTGAAGCGGGATTGTTACTTTTTTTGTTGGGATCCAGTAGCAAATTCTACACTACTTGCAATTGTACACATTGCTATGTGTTCATTGGGTTCTTCAGGATTTGGATTTCGGGTTTTTCTTTCTGTACAACAGTGGGTGGCTAGAAATTTAAGGGCAGCAAGTATTCCTTGTTTTAGGATTTTCCCTTTTGTACAGCATTAGGATGGTTTGAAATGTAAGAGTAGTAAGTGTTCCTTGTTGTCTTGCTTTCGGATTTCCTTCCTGTACAGCATTAGGATGGTATGGGATTAAAGAGTGGTTTAAGAAGTTCTTCTGCATTGCATTATGTTTTGGTTCCTTGTATGTTCTAGTATATTATCATGTTCACGTATCAACTTTTGATAGCAGCAGCATTATTTTAGTAGATGGCATTTCTTTTGCTTGAGCTAATTGACTTGTCTTTACTAAGGGGATTTGACTGTTCCTTTTTAGTGCTGTTGTAGCAAGATATAAGATAATGTAGTGCAAATTTTTGTTAGTTATATATGCAGATTTCTATTTAAGCTTGAAGGCATATTCTGTTAAAGCTTATAGTATGCAGAATTTTGTAGCGTAGTATGCAGAACTTTAGTACAGTTTAGACTTCTTGGTTGTGCAGTTTAGTATTTCAATGTTAGAAATTGTTTTAAACATTTCAGTTTCTTTTTAAGAAGCATTCTTTTATTAGAAGTATTAACAAGTATAAGAAAGATAAAGAAAAGAAAGAAAAAGGCCAAGGCCTTAAGTAGATCCCAAAAGTCAAGACTTTAGGGATTTTGGCACACAAGGTGCTTATTAAAATACCGAGGTATTATATATTAGAAGTAATAAAAGATAACAAGTATTTTACTTTTTAAGAGGCTAGTACCCGACTTTCGAGGTTGTCATTAAACAAATCCAGGTGTCCAATTTCGAGGTCTTGACCCTAGTAGACCGAGGTCTGCTCTTTTAGGATTGGTGGCTCGCTACCCCCAACCTATTAGGGAACGCGCATAAGATGGTACTATGCCTGGGCCCAAGAAGAAAGTTGATTATTATTTTAAAGTATTAAAGAATAAGTTTTCAAACAAGTGAAATAAAAAAATAAGTTTAGAACAAATGAAATAAGTTTCACTTTGTTTTAAAATCAGCAAGTTTTAGTTTTCTTTTATGCTAGCATGTTATTTAGATTAGCTTACTGTTAATTGCTAGTAGATGAGCATGAGCAACTTTACATGTTTAGCATTTCAACCTGTTTGATTCCTTACTATTAGATGAGCATGAGTAGTTTTCAGTAAGCATTCAGTTAGTTTATGTTATAGATATATGTACATGCATATCGAGATTTTGTGAGTTAAATAGCGCTTACTAAGCAATTTTGTTTATAGATTGCATTTCCTCTTACTGCAGATAAAGGAAAGGAAAAGCTATAGCAAAGGAAGGCGACGAGAAGGTGCGGATGGTGTGTGATGCCAGGACTATGGGAGAGACTTGGGATGTTATTGAGTTTTCGTGTTTTAGTGGATAAGAAACATTTGAGATGCATTTTATATTCCATGTCATTTAAGATTGTATTTTTTACTCCATGTCATTTGAGTTCATTCTTGTTTTAGATTGCATGCTGAGATGAGTTCTGATTAATAAGTAGATACTGTTGTGTTTGCATTGAGATATAGTGTGTATAGTTTCTGTAATTATGTGTTATATATGCATGTCAGTATTGTATTGCATTTTAGTCCTGCTGTACTGCATACACTCTGTCGAAATTTTAAGTTTTCTGAAAAAAAAGTTAAGTACAGTTTGTCATACTAGTTAAGTAAGAATTTATAGTAGTTAAGTAACGATCACCCTTAGAGAGTAGTAGTAAGAAGGGTGGTCGTTACACGTTCGGCCAACTCTAGGAAGGCAGTTATCTCCCTACCGCTCTATCAAGCAAGATTATCAGTCAGGACCAGCTGACTGCGTCGTAGCCTGACGATGTATTAGATTATCTGGAGTGAGCCACTTGATAATGTTTTGCCTTCAAAAGTTTCAATGGATGCTTGTCCATCCGGCTAGCCTTTATTTTCTCATATTTTAATTTCGTTTGACATTGTGTTTCTTTTGATCTGATCAACAATGATTTATCTACTTGGTCGTTTTGTTTTCAGGGTTAAAAGACTTCGCGTAGACGAGAGTTTAAGGTCGTTGCTCGACCATTCATGAAGACTAGGGTTTAAGGTCGCCGCTCGATCGTTGATGACGACAAGGGTTTAAGGTCGCCGCTCGACCGCTAATGTCGATAAGGATTTAAGGTCGCCGCTTCACTGCTGATGACGACAAGGGTTTAAGGTCGCCGCTCAACCACTGATGTCGACAAGGGTTTAAAGTCACCGCTCGACCACTGATGACGACAAGGGTTTAAGGTCGCTGCTCGACCCCTGATGTCGACAAGGGTTTAAGGTCACCGTTCGACAACTGATGACGATAGGGGTTTAAGGTCGTCGCTCGACCACTGATAACGACAGGGGTTTAAGGTCGCCGCTCAACCGTTGATGACGACAAGGGTTTAAGTGTTGGAATCCTAAGGTAATTTTTGGTGTGATCAACCAAGTTAGGTTCCTATTTTGGTTTGATTCCTGTGCCTAAGTGTGCAGGAGCTTAGGAGCACAGGAAGTCCAACGGAAGACGCGGCTAGCAAGAAGGACGACACGGGATAGAACTGATGGGCTCGGTGCGTTCGAGGGACGAGGTGCCACGGAAGAGTACACCGATGGACGAGAAGAACACATGCGACGTTTGAGGGACGAGAAGCCGGAGCGAAAGCTTGATAGAGGAGAAGGTTAGAAATTGGGTTCGGATGAGCCCTATTCCGGTGGCCGAAATCACCCAAGTGAGCGGAGCGGAAGACTCGGACCGAGGCGAGCAGAATCGGAGCAGAGGGCTTGGACCGAAAAAAGCAACCATGTAGACTTTGGTGGTCCGAGCGCCCGGAACTCAACTTTTATCAAGATCGGCATGTACGTTTACCAACGCGTCAGGGATAGAATTATATCCCACTCCAGGCGCCCGAAACAGAGCTATAAATATAGCCCTGATTTCAGTAGTTTAGATAACAACTTGTAATTCCTTTCTTTCCGTTCTAATATTAATTGTGAGCTGTTAACGTTGTAAGAGACTACTCTGTCCAAAGGAGATCTTCATAAAGTGCGTTTCATTTTCCTTGGATTAGCAATCTTCTGATTGCAAACCAAGTAATTCTCCTTGTGTCTTTGCCTGTTTAATTAGTCTCTTAACTTTTATTACAAGTGTTCTTAATTAAGTTATAAGTCGAGAAAGGGTTGAGTTTGTTTGTGCAAGACAATTCACCCTTCCCCTTTTGCCGGCCTCCAAGGGACCAACAAGTGGTATCAGAGCCAGGAGGCCCAGGACACTTTAGAAGGACTAATCGCCGACCGAAACAAAGAAACCAATGGCCGGACCAAGCATTGTTCCACCAAAATTCGAGGGAGAATTCACACACTGGAAACACCGAATGGAGGTATTTCTAAAAACTGACTTTTAGATTTGTTTAATAATCAAGTATGGTTTTGTAGTTCCTATGAATCAAAACGGAGAGGAGAAGGAGCAGAGTGTTTGGACGAAGAAAGAAGAAAATGATTCCGTAGCAAATAACAGAGCGGGATATCACTTGTTGAGTGTACTGCCGTCTCAAGAAGTCAATCGCATCGGAAGCTACTCGTCGGCCAAAGAACTCTAGGAAAAATTTCTAGAACTCCACAAAGGCACATCCGAAACCAAGCTCATAAGATGAGACATACTTCGGAACAATCTAACGAATATCCGTATGGAAAGAGGTGAGAAGGTAGCCGACCTACACGCGAAGGTAAAAGAACTAATCATCGGACTCGAAAACCTCGGTGAAATTGTAACCAACCGGGACTCGGTACGCTATGCACTCAATGCCTTTCCCAGGACTCTAGAATGAACCTCGATAATCAACGCCAACTACATCTCAAAGGACCTGGAGGCAAGTATCCTAGAGGAATTTTTTTTCTACTTTAGAATTACATGAAACCAGATGTGCAGGTACAACAAAAGAGTCAAGCCAGACTCTGGCGCTAAATACAACCAAGAATAATGAACCTGTGTCGGACTCAGAAGAAGATTAAGAAGTTTACATGGTAAGGAAATTCAGAAAATTCTTTAGATCTAACAAATTTAAAGAAATGGAAAACAGGAAAAATCCAAGAAATATAAGAAGGGTTCGATGCTACCAGTGTCAAAAGGAAGGACACATAAAAGAGGACTGCCCAGAACTCAAGGTAAAAGACAAGATGCCCAAGCAAAACAAGTACAAGACTATAAAGGCTACTTGGGACGATAGCTCATCATATGAGTCAGAAATAAAAGAATATGTCGGACTAGCACTGATGACAAACTATGAAGAGCAAAGCACCTCAGAAGCCAGCATCGATGAAGGGGGAACAACTTCAGATGAATGCAACAAAGCAAGGGGAGAATCAGGCTTTAAATCTGATATGGTAAGTGAGGTATGTCTCTTACCTCCTAAACAACTCTATTTTGGTATTAAATTTATGGCAAAATCAATGTGCAAGTTAAAAAGTAAAAATGATAAATTAAACAAAAAATGAAAACTTAGAAATAAAAAGAATTTTGGCAAAATTATGTCTAATAGAAGATTCTGAAAAAGTAAGACTTGAAAATGCTAAATTAAAGGAATAAATAGAAAACTTAAAAAATTCTGCATGTTCAAATGTTTCTACTTTAATGTTAGAAACTATAAAGGATTAAACTGATTCTATAGATTGCACAAAGGTCAAATCAGAAAAGTAGCAAAATCTTATATCCTTAGAAAATACCTGATTAACCCTGTAGGAAGGAATCTATATTGGGTTCCAAAAACTTGTATGAATTAAAAGTGAAATTAGACTTAGGGCTTTTAGATAAAAGATTAAATATTTGAATTCATTAAAAGACTTTGTCTAGAAGTGGTTTATAATCCAATAACCAAGAAGGTTTAGTACTTCGCCATAGCCTGGAAGTCAATTTCTGAATTGAATATTTAATTGACAAACTAATAAACATGAAATATTTAAACGCTTTCAATTTTTGTTAATGGTTTTGTTGGTGCGGTTAGCACTAACGATTTAACCCAAGTTTTGATGAATGACAAATAGGTTAAGTTAGTTTTGTTGTTGTCTGACACTTTGATCGAGTGTGCAGGAGAAGTCCAGCTAGGTCGACGGGCTGACCGGATAGCTGGCGAGAAGTCCAAGCGGGTCGACGGGCTGACCGGACGCTTGGCGAGAAGTCCAGACGGGTCGACGGGCTGACCGGACGTCTGGCAGGTAAGTGAGGTAAGTCACTGGAGGGGAGTGACTGTGAGGACGCGTTCCCGGGAAGGGGACATTAGGCGTCGATCCGGCTTAGGTCCATTTCGGATGTCTAAGTCGAGATCGTGACTAGATTCCGGTCTCGGAAAGACGGAATCTAAGTCATACTCTTTTTTATCCATCTGTTGAACTTTAACTGTGCTAACAATCTGTTTTACAGGATACATATTTGCCTCGGACTAACTTTGTTTTGCAGGAAAAGGGAGTTTTCTGAAACAAGGTTGTCCGGGCGCCCGGAAGGCGAATTCTATCCAGCCGAGTCGTCGCCACGTGGAGCATCATGGTTTGTGCAGCTACGTCACATTCCAGGCGCCCGGAAGGGATCCAGGCGCCTGGAACAGCATATAAAAGAAGCCCCAGACAGGAGCTTCAGAACAATCAATTTTTACTGAGAACTCTTCTACTGCTGGTCTTGCTGCTCGACGTTCAAGTGCGACGTCAACAACGCTCCGACAAAAGTGCTCCTCCGGTTTTTATTTAAATTTTCTTTGTCGGTATTGCTTTATTGTCACTAGCATTTCCTGTACTTATTCTGTAATCATATTTCGACTTGTTAGTGATTGCCCAACGAAAGTGGTCAAGGACCACGGGCCTTCGAGTAGGAGTCGTCACAGGCTCCGAACGAAGTAAAAACATCTGTGTCTATTTTATTTTTCCGCTGCGTTTATACTCGTCTTTTTTCGAATCGATATTCACCCCCCTCTATCGAATCTAACGGTCCTACAAGTGGTATCAGAGCAGGTACCGCTATGATTTGGTGCAACAACCAATCAGACAAGGGGTGAATTTTCTTTTGTTTTTTTTATTAATTTTAAAACTGGTGTTTCGTTAACTTAATCAATTTATATTAGTGCAACACGAATCTAGATTTATTTTTCCTATTTTTTCCCGCACTACTAATCCAAGACCAAGTCTTGGGATATTTTTTTTGGTTATTTACCTGTGCACAGAATGTCCCAACAAGAAGGATTCAGCACAGTACGACATCCACTCTTCAACGGGGACGACTTTCCATACTGGAAGAAGCGCATGGAGGTCTACCTCAAAACTGACTTTGACCAGTGGATGAGCATTACGAGACCTTACAAAATTCCAGCAGACACCTCCGGGAATATACTGGATCCTGAAGAATGGACAGCTGACTTGAAGAAGAAGGCGTCAACAGAAAACAAAGCGATCAACACTCTACAGTGCAGACTAACAAGAGAAGAGCTAAACAGAGTCGGTCCACACAAAAACGCTAAAGAACTGTGGGACAAACTGATCGAGCTGCACGAGGGAACAAGCGACGCTAAGGTAACAAAACGAGACCTGCTTTTAAATAAAATTTTTAATATAAAATGCAGAAGGAGAAACAGCGAATCAACTCCACGCGAGGATCAAGGACATCCTCAACGGGCTTCATGCGATAGGCCACCAGATGGAGAACAGAGACTTGATAAGGTACGCATTAAACGCCTTTCCACGTAATAGTTTGTGGGCATCAATAGTGGATGGCTACAAAATTTCTAAGAATCTTTCTAAATTAAAATTAGATGAGCTTTTCTGTGAATTAGAATTACACGAACAAACTAATGCTGGAGCCGAGAAAGGTATAGCTCTATTTGCAGGGTCCTCCAAAGAAAAGAGAAGCAAGCCTGAATTTGAAGAAGACTCCGACCAAGACTCCGAAGATGAAGAACACTTGGTAAATTTGGTAAGAAAAATGTTCACCAGGAGAAAGAGGAGCTTCAGCAAAAAGGACCTTCAAAAGATCAGCTCTCCCTCAGAACAAAAGAACGTGACCTGCTACGGCTGCAATAAAAAGGGACACTACAAGAACGAATGCCCAAGACTGAAGTTCGACAAATCAAAGCCAACCAAAAAGAAGGCACTCAAAGCAACGTGGGACAACTCCTCGGACGAATCGGAGGAAGAAGAGCAGAAACATCAGAGCCACCTGCGAAGCTGAAACAAAAAACGAATCGGAAGATGAAGACGGGTCTGAACCCGAAACAAGCCACGAGTCCGTACTCGTTTCCGAAGGCCCGAATGAGGTATACTTTAATTTAAACAAAAAATTTTTAGAATTATTTCCTGTTTAAATAGTAAATTAACTAACTTAGAAAATGAAAACAAATCACTTCTTGAGGAAAATCAAAACCTCAAGGAACAAATCATAAATTCAAAACCAACTCAAGATCCAACACTTGAGGAAGAAAATTTATCACTAAAAAATGAGATCAACAATTTAAAGGAAATGTTAGAAAAGTTCACAACAAGATCAAAAATTTAGACTTAATCCTAAATAATCAAAAGGTATGTTATAATAAAACCGGACTCGGATACAAGTCAAACTCAAATAAAACTTTTAAGTCGTTAATAACTCAATACAAATCAGCTAATCAAGCTTGGGTCCCGAAAGCGTGTCTGACCACGCAAGTAGGACTTAATCAATATTATATACCTAAAGAAAAAATACATTATATAAAATTGAATAAACCAAACCAAAATCCAAAATACAAACCTAAATCAAATTCAAAATCTAAACAGTTTAAAAATCAACAAAATTATCACCAAGTTAACTATAACTATAAAAAGAATCGACACAAGCCTAAAATCAAAACTTAAATTAATGGCCAATAATTCAGGGGGAGGCTCCAAAACTAACCTACCCGACAGGGTAACCCAAAACAAACTAACCCGGCAGGGTAATTAGGATTAGTTAAAAAGAGACCAAGTTTAACTTGAATCATGGTACTGGTGAAATTTTTGGATGATAGTACGTTAGGGAAGCTTGGGCATCGCATGTCTAGAAAGATATGGCTTCGATCTGGTGCATTTGGCCAAGTGGAACTGACCGAAGCTACCCTTAAATGAATCCTAACCAGTTAGACCAAGATTTAGTACTAAGTTCCGTGGATAGGACTATTCGGAAAACCTCAAAAGGTTGGTTACTTCTAATGATGTCCATGTGACTCACCAAGCTTAGAAGTTTATCCGAAGAATGCCTATTTGTGGAAACCAAAACTAAATCTGAATCTAACACACATTAAACCAAAACTCCATAATTAAAAATCCAATTTCATCTCACGAAATCATAGGATTCCCTGATTGAAAATATAGATCGGGTGAGATGAATAAGGCTTCAAAATTTTAATTTTAAACTTAAAAATTATTTTCAACTTAAAAAAATTAATTTCAAAATTTAAATTTTAAACTTAAAAATTTATTTTCAAAATTTTAATTTTAAACTTAAAAAAAAAATTTATTTTCAAAATTTTAATTTTAAAACTTAAAAAATTATTTTCAAAATTTTAATTTTAAACTTAAAAAATTATTTTCAAAATTTTAATTTTAAACGTAAAAAATTATTTTCAAAATTTTAATTTTAAAACTTAAAAAATTATTTTCAAAATTTTAACTTTAAAACTTAAAAAATTATTTTCAAAATTTTAATTTTAAACTTAAAAAATTATTTTCAAAATTTTAATTTTAAACTTAAAAAATTATTTTCAAAATTTTAATTTTAAAACATAAAAAATTATTTTCAAAATTTAAATTTTAAACTTAAAAAAAATTAATTTCAAAATTTTAATTTTAAACTTAATTTCAAAATTTTAAACTTAAAAATTATTTTCAAAATTTTAAACTTAAAAAATTATTTTCAAAATTTTAAACTTAAAATTATTTTCAAAATTTTAAACTTAAAAATTAATTTCAAAATTCTAATTTTAAACTTAAAAATTAATTTCAAAATTTTAAACTTAAAAATTAATTTCAAAATTTTAAACTTAAAAATTACTTTCAAAATTTTAAACTTAAAAAATTAATTTCAAAATTTTATTTTTAAACTTAAAAAATTATTTTCAAAATTCTAAACTTAAAAAATTATTTTAAACTTAAAACTTAACTTCAAACCTAATTTCAAAAAAAAAAAAAAAAAAAAGGTCAAAAACCAGGGGCGGGCGCCCCTGGTATTCCCCTCCGGGGCGCCCGGAAGGGGATCCAGGCGCCCTGCCCTAGCAACCCCGGGCGCCCGGAGTCCCCTATAAATAAGGGGCAGCAGGCGCCCCCAATCTTTGCACCACTAATTCTCACTTTTGCCAAGGTTCACTCCGAACCTCAGTGCGAAAGTACTCTAAATCAAAATTTTCTTGCGGTGAAGACGCTATTGCGATTCAACCGAGGTCGTCAAATCTATATTTTTCGATGACTCCTCGGTAAAAATTCTTCTCCTATCTAAAAATTTTATTAGAATTTGTCTTCTCAATTTTTTCTTAGAATATTCTTTTATTTATATACAGTAGGAAACGAACAAATACTGGTGCTGGACCCTCCAATGCTAGTACAGACCCTAGGTTTCCCACAGACGAACTTAGGATTAAGTTTGAGTCAACCATTTATAAGGCCATTAGGACTACCTGCATAGATAGATCGTTCTTTCTAAGGTCCTGTCCCTCCGCTTTAGAGGTTATAGGCCACTATAATTTAAGGAACCTTGTCGAATGTACCAGTCCAATAAACATAAGTCTGTGTGTCGAATTTTGCAATAACCTAGTAAAAGTAGACGATCTCACCTATACCACTAGGGCAGCAGGCACTGATATCGTATTTTCCCCTACGACTATCCGAGAGTTTTTAGAGTTGCGTCCATCTACTTGCTCCTTTTTGTGCTATCCTCCGAGGGATCTACCATTCGAAGATCCCTACTCACATATTACTCTCGATACGATTTATTCGTATTTTTTCGGGGGGGAGAGAGATCCCACTGTGACACAGTTTAGGTAAGTAGAACTTCGGGTCCAGGACTATGCTCTTTATAGGGTTGTAGTTCTTTGCATTTTACCACTGACTACTCGGGACATCGCTGTGATGCGCCCATTCCATTCGTTCTTACTTTATGCCCTGATTCATAGGTTAGACATTGACATCAGCCTACATATCTTCTCCACCATTATCTACTCAGCTGGATTCGTGACTGATAGTTGAGTCCATATGCCATTTGGTCACATTCTGACAGCCTATATGTCCTCGTTGCACATTGATGTCACTAGAGGAGACGTTGCCCATATGACCGAGTTCGATGTTATAGCCGCTCGGAACTTTTCCCTAGCCGGTATCCAGATAGATAGAGATGACGGGACTATGTCTTGGCGGAGGGGGGCACAACACCAGCCCGATGGACGAGTTCATGCTCGCACTATTTCCAGAGGAAGCCGCTCCGGCTCCACCACCGCCCCCAGCTCGAGCACCACGTCACGCTCATCGCTCTCTAGCCGACCGTATGACCGGACTAGAGAGAGCTATGGCGAGTCTCCAGCAGGAGAACTCTGACTTTCATCGGGACATTCGGCGAGAGGTAGCCGAGTTACGAGCTGCCGGGGATACCCGACACACTGAGCTGATGGCGCTTCTCCGATCCTTGGGATCTGGACCACCCCCTTCATCTTCTCAGTAGATCTAGTTATGACTCACTTCTGTAGCTACACTACCTGTAAATTATTTTGGATCTATCTAGTGGTATTTCAGACTTACATTGAAAATGTTCTATCTTGATAGGCTAGGATCTTTCAAAAATACTTTCAAATATGATTTTACCAACTTATAAGTTAAAACTGTATGTTTTCAAACTTTCCATTTTTAGACTTTCAAAAACAGTTTTTGGCCTTAGACTAGTTTTACATCCTTAGAAAGCATGTACCCATAGGACTAGTTGTTGAGCATCTCACTAACACCTTAGGTTTACCTTGCTTGTGTTTGACAAACATAGAAAGGGGTGAGATGCATAGGCCAACTATCTGGACTTAAGATGCTTATTTCAGTGCATCAGCATAAGTCTGGACGTTAAATACAATTCAGATATTAATCAGATTAAAGTTCATCAGTCAAGTCAAACACTGACTGGTTATAATTAACTTAATCTGACTAACCAAGTGAAAGCTACTATCTTCTGATAGTTAGTTAGTACCTAATTGGTTAGACAGCTGGTTAAAGATAAGTGTCAAGTTAAGGGGGAGAAATTAATGTGTGTTTGAAAAATATTTTTTTACATCTATGTTAAAACTAACTTATTTTTAAAACACCAGTTTTTCAAAAAGTTAAATTTAACTAAGTTTAATCCACCCTAATCTCAAAACGTGATTTTAAAAGATGAATATTGTAAATTTAAACTTATTCAGTTTTGTAACATATGCTTGAAAAATCAACTTTCCAAACTTAGCTTTTATCAAATTAGCCTTCAAAATTTATTTTAACAAAATTTTACTTCTTGAAAAATTCTTACTTGCTTAATTTTTGCTGTGTTTTGAAAAATCGTAGTTGAAAAATTCAATTTTTTAAAAGAAAATGAAAAGTAAATTTGAAAAACCTGTTTTGAAATTTTTTTTTACGATTGAAAAGTTACACTTGATTACCTTTAAATTTATACTTTTCAAAAATCAATTTGTCTCCCCCAAGTCAACTCGACTATTTTTCTTGGTGTTAAAAATTGTACTTTTACAAACTCTTCACTATGATTGTGTACCCTTGCTTATTTTTGATGAATGCCAAAGGGGGAGGGTTAGGTGGTTAAGTTAGCTAAACCAGAATTGAAAATACAAACTAACTTAAAAACCACATAAATGCATGTTGTTTCTTGCATATGTTTTCACTAACTTAACCAGGTTATCATTCCATCAAAAAGGGGGAGATTGTTGGTGCGGTTAGCACTAACGATTTAACCCAGGTTTTGATGAATGACAAATAGGTTAAGTTAGTTTTGTTGTTGTCTGACACTTTGATCTGTTAGGACCAAAAGTAGCTAGAGGGGGGGGGGTGAATAGCTCGTTGCTCGCTCGTTGCTTGGCGTTGTTTGTTTCTTCAAGAATATGCAGCGGAAAATACAGAAACAAAACACTCAATGCTAACACTAGGATTTTACTTGGTATCCACCTCCAAAGGAGGTGACTAATCCAAGGATCCACACCACGCACACACCCTCCACTATGAATAACACTCCTTTATGGTAACTACCAAAGGCGGAGAAGCCTTACAGCACTCTCAATACAAGAAGAAGAAAGGGAAATACAAGATAAGCAAAAGCTTACAAGATGTGCAGTAAAAACCCTAACCCTAACTTCTCTTCTTGTTGTTGATCCGCCTCTTGACTTGGAAAACCTCCAAGATCCTTGAAGAACTGGCGATCTTAGCTTCAAGAGCGCTGTGGAGGAGTTGGTGAGAGATCTGGAGTGAATCGGTGAAGAGGTGCCGCAGCCATCGCACGCCTGCAGCTTAAATCGACGCCAACGGTCGGAACCCGATCGATTCAAATGTTCCCAATCGATCGGGGAGGCTTTGGATCGATCCACAGATCGATCCAGAGCGCCTCTGTGCTCTAGGAAAAACGCCTGGATCGATCCACGGATCGATCCAGCGCTTATCGCGCGAAGCAGCCGCGTCCCAATCGATCCACTGATCGATTGGGACATCTGGATCGATCCACGGATCGATCCAGAGGCTTTCTATTCGCTGGGAAAAGCCTGGATCGATCCACTGATCGATCCAGCTCCTGGATCGATCCCCTGATCGATCCAGCACTTGGTTTTTGCCCAAAACTAAGTTCCAAGACTCCCAAACCAACATCCGGTCAACCTTGACCCGTTGGTACATCATGCCTAGCATCTAGTCACTCCTTTGACCTGCTAGGACTTCCCACCAAGTGTCTGGTCAATCCCTTTGACCCACTTGGACTTTTCTAGTCGTGCCAAGTATCCGGTCACTCCCTTGACCTACTTGGACTTCCACCAGATGTCTGGTCAACCTTGACCCATCTGGATTTCCTCATGCCAAGTATCCAGTCAATCCTTTGACCTACTTGGACTTCCCAACACCAGATGTCCGATCATCCTTGATCCATCTGAATTTTCCCTTGCCTGGCTTCACTCACCAGGACTTTCACATAGTTTCACTCACTAGGGTTTTCCATCTGCCTAGCTTCACTCACTAGGACTTTCCATCTGCCTAGCTTCACTCACTAGGACTTTCCATCTGCCTAGTTTCACTCACTAGGACTTTCCATCTGCCTAGCTTCACTCACTAGGACTTCCCAGTCAAGTATCCGGTCACTCCCTTGACCTACTTGACTCTTCTTCAATCAATATCTTATTGTCAAACATCTAAACTCAAACCAAGACTCAGCTTGGTCAACCAGGTCAACCTTGACCTGAGGGATGTTGCACCAACATTCTCCCCCTTTTTGATGTTTGACAATACCACAATAACACTTACAATACCACATGTAAGTTAGGCTAATCCTATAGCCTCAATCTTCATGCCACTAGGCAATGAACACATAATTTAAGCTCTTCATTCTCCCCCTAAGAGGGCACACTCCCTCTAGGTAATGAAAGCCTAACTTACACCCATTCACAGGTCCTTTCATTCTCCCCCTATTGGCACACATCAACTCATCTTTGGGCACACATCAACCCATGCCCCAATTTTGGGTATACATCAACAAATCCATTTGTTGACGACTCTCCCCCTGAAGAGTTGCTCATCGTTGTTCACAACATCACTCGTTGTGATCAACACAATAATGAAGGTCCCATACCCTTCATTTATCATTAACTTCTCCCTCAATGTAGACAAATACCCAACCTTGAGCATTTTCTAACCACTTGAGTTCCCACTTGAAATAATGAGGATATCCACTCCCCATTTCAAGTTCAAAAGCTCATCCATGAGCATTTTCTTTAAAGAAGGTTAACCACCTTCCAAGGTTCATGAAAAATAATTTTCATGCCTTTAAAGAGTCCCTCCCCCTAAAGACATGGTGGTAACTTCTGTCATTGCACCAACAATGACTTGGAATCCCTAAACCTTTAGGAAACCCAGATTTAGAAGTTTTGAGGTTCAAATGTTCAAGATTTGAAACAAACCTCAACCTAAACTTCAATGAAGTCTTCCTTAACCATTCCATCCTTGTTTTCAACACGAAAACACCCTTTTTATGTATACAAATATATTTTAAGGGTTTGGAATGGTTACCTAGACTAAAATAGGTTTAGAGTGCTGAAATCAGACATTCCCAGCCAAAATCAGCGTCCTGGATCGATTGGAGGTGGGTTCCAATCGATTCAACCTATTTGAATCGATCCACTGATCGATTCAGGATGTGTGGATCGATCGGCTGATCGATCCAGCGAGCTTCTGCTCGCAAGAGTTGCCTTCTGAATCGATCCACGGATCGATTCAGGCACTCCAATCGATCCATGGATCGATCAGAGCCTCTAATAGTTGTTGAATTTTAAATTCAGCCAACTTCAGAAACCCCTAGAAAATTCTACAAAAATCCAAAAATCATGAAATTTCGTGTAGACATTATTTAGGGCATACTTAATCATGGAAAAATAGTTTTCTATGAAAATACTTCATATTTTCAAAGATTGACACAAACTTGAAAACTTGCAAAAACTTTAGCGTTTTCTTCAAGTTTGTGTCTAACTATTCAATGGTGATTACTATCAAAAGATAGTCTTCACCAAGGTTTTCCAAAAACATTTTAAAAACATTTTCAAAACCAATATCCCATCATGTTCCTTGGGCATAATGCACATGACTTGTACATTAGCTTTCCCAATGATAGGAAAAACACATAACTATGTGTTTTGATGAACCTAAAAACTCAAAAGAATACACTAAATCAACATCTTAAGCTTTGTTCATCATCCTAACATCTCACTTGTATCTAATGTGCACTAAACCACATACAAGTCACCTTATAGTCTTTGTGAGATGTAGATTTTGGTTTTGCCCTGAACTAGGGATCATGCATATCTATCTAGGCATTTTAGAGATATTAGACATCCACCTAGGATGTCACTCGTTAATAAGTGTTGTTAAATGCCATTTGTCCTTAATTACAAGGAATTAAACTAATGCATGATAATGTTATGGCATACATCAAAATAAAATAACTTTCAAAAGAAAGATTCCTATAACTACATGATGTATGAATGTCATGACATGGTATTTTTGGATTTTGCATAATAAAACATGAATGCAAAAATAGACATGATGTCATGGCATATGATAGGCAAACACTCATGGCAAGATTTAGCCTAAATAAAATATACCTAGATTAACTATCTAAGTATCCTTGAAATCTTAGCTAAACTTACAACTTAAACCTAGATTGCCCTAAAGTGCTTCATGAAAATGCCAAAGCCTAAATTGGCATTTCTACTTCCCTTGATTAATTTATGCCAATTGAAATTAAGCATATTCCTCAAATGTTGGTATATTTCATTTTTTCACAAGAGTAGCACAGTTAAATTAAGGGCCGGATTGCCTTAAATTTCCTAAGAGCATACCAAAATCCCAACTTGGTAGTTCTTATGAATTTCCCAATATGTGCCATTTTAAGATAAAATCAATTTTCCACCATTAGGCACATTTTACTCTTTCAAGGAGTAAATAATACTTCCATTTCATTTTCAAAGGTTAACAAAAACCTTGAAAATGCTCCTTGAGTGTCAATTTCCTCAAAGTTGGGTTAACTACCCTTCTAATCGGAGTTGACACTCTCTAACCCATCTATGGGGTAGAGAAGATGCTCCTAGGAACCCAACACCTATTGGTGCTCCTTGGATGCTCTAGGTATTCACTAGGGATAACTTCCCTAGATACCTTCCTAGTGATCTTGTTTGGCTTCTTGGAGGCCTTGGTCACACTTTCTAGGTCAACTCTAGGGATAGCCTCCCTTGTGACCTTGTTTGTGACTTTCTTCGACTTCTTAGAAGCCTTAGTCACATTTATTACAAAAATACTCTTAGGGATGACTTCCCTAGTATTTTTGGCTTGACTACTAGACCTAGGGTTTGTTCCATAACTATATGGAACTCTATGGTAAGTGGGCACATCCTTCTTAGCCTTTGGTTTGTATCCCAAACCTCTATGGCCATTGGATGGCTTTTGTACCCCTAAACCTAGGTTATGCTCTTTTTGCCCTAATAGGATATTTTCCATCCTTTTTAGGGTCTTTTCCATTTTATCAAGTCTTGACCTCAAGACTTGATTTTCCATCACTAAGTCCTTAGTTTTTGTTTTTCCATTAAGTTCATGAGCATTTTTGTTTCTAGGCTTGTAGCTACAATCCTTAGAGTTCTTGCCTAGACTTTTACCTACATTCCTAGCCTTAGGTGTAGTAGTTTTGGCATGTAGGGCCACATGCTTTTCCTTAAAGCCCTCATGCTTCCTATTCTTATGGTAAATCGCATTAAAATGATAAAAGTTAGAACTATCATGCTTTTTACCATAATGTAAAGGGGTAGGCTCAATAAATGTTACCTTCTTCTTTACCTTGGAGGCTCCCCCTTGACTAATGCCTCCTTGAGCCTTGACCATCTTCTTCCCTTTGGGGCATTGACTTTGGTAATGCCCTTTTTGGTTGCAAGAAAAGCACACAATGTGCTCCTTGCTCCTTTTTGTTCCGGGGATGGTCTCCTTGGGCTTCTCCTAGCCCTTTTGTGCCACTTGGTCCTTCTTCTTGGCCAAGTTGGGACACTTGCTCTTGTAGTGCCCATTTTCCCTACACTCAAAACATATTATATGATTTTTATTTTTAATTGAAACATTTATACCTTCTTGTGTAGGGTTGGCACTTCCTCCTCCATTTGCTATTTCTTGAATTTCGGAGGTGGCACCACCTTCTTCTTCTTCACTTGACCCGGATGTCGAAGCTTCTCCTTCTTCTTGATCCGGCGTCACCAAGGATTGCTCCCCCTCAATCCTAGAGGTGGAGGCTTCATCATCTTGAACATGAAACAAGGAGTATGCTCCCTCCTTGTTCCCTTCGTTGCATTCCCTTGAGGATGAAGTTTCTTGGATTTCCTCTTCTTCGGAGGTTGAGCATCTCTCAACCTCGGAGTCCTCCTCTTGGTCTTGCTCCAAAGAGTCACCCTCTCTGGATTCTTCATGATCTTGTACAGTGGAGGGGATCTCTTTATGAAGCTTGTCCAATTTGCTCCATAATTCCTTTGCATCTTCAAATTCTCCAATTTTGCAAAGGATGGTGCTTGGCAATAAATTGACCAAAAGCTTGGTCACTTTGTCATTAGCCTCGCACCTTTGGACTTGCTCTTGGCTCCACTTGCTCCTCTTGAGAACTTTGCCCTTTGAATTTCTTAGAGCCTTGAAGCCTTCCATTAGAGCAAACCATTGCTCTATCTCCATCATAAGAAAATTTTCGATTCTTGATTTCCAAGAATCGAAACTCGTAGAGGTGTATGGTGGAGCCACCCTTGTGTCAAATCCAAGTCCATCTTGGAATTGCATCTTGAAGTTGAGCTTGATAAAGTCTTGAACTTGAAGAATTTGCTCCAACTTCTTCACCCTCTAGCTTTTCTTGTTATGCTTGACCCTTCCGGCGATGATTCTGGTGAAGAGCAACCTCGCTCTGATACCACTTGTTAGGACCAAAAGTAGCTAGAGGGGGGGGGGGTGAATAGCTCGTTGCTCGCTCGTTGCTCGCTCGTTGCTCGCTCGTTGCTTGGCGTTGTTTGTTTCTTCAAGAATATGCAGCGGAAAATACAGAAACAAAACACTCAACGCTAACACTAGGATTTTACTTGGTATCCACCTCCAAAGGAGGTGACTAATCCAAGGATCCACACCACGCACACACCCTCCACTATGAATAACACTCCTTTATGGTAACTACCAAAGGCGGAGAAGCCTTACAGCACTCTCAATACAAGAAGAAGAAAGGGAAATACAAGATAAGCAAAAACTTACAAGATGTGCAGTAAAAACCCTAACCCTAACTTCTCTTCTTGTTGTTGATCCGCCTCTTGACTTGGAAAACCTCCAAGATCCTTCAAGAACTGGTGATCTTAGCTTCAAGAGCGCTGTGGAGGAGTTGGCGAGAGATCTGGAGTGAATCGGTGAAGAGGTGCCGCAGCCATCGCACGCCTGCAGCTTAAATCGACGCCAACGGTCGGAACCCGATCGATTCAAATGTTCCCAATCGATCGGGGAGGCTTTAGATCGATCCAGAGCGCCTCTGTGCTCTAGGAAAAACGCCTGGATCGATCCACGGATCGATCCAGCGCTTATCGCGCGAAGCAGCCGCGTCCCAATCGATCCACTGATCGATTGGGACATCTGGATCGATCCACGGATCGATCCAGAGGCTTTCTGTTCGCTGGGAAAAGCCTGGATCGATCCACTGATCGATCCAGCACTTGGTTTTTGCCCAAAACCAAGTTCCAAGACTCCCAAACCAACATCCGGTCAACCTTGACCCGTTGGTACATCATGCCTAGCATCTGGTCACTCCTTTGACCTGCTAGGACTTCCCACCAAGTGTCTGGTCAATCCCTTTGACCCACTTGGACTTTTCTAGTCGTGCCAAGTATCCGGTCACTCCCTTGACCTACTTGGACTTCCACCAGATGTCTGGTCAACCTTGACCCATCTGGATTTCCTCATGCCAAGTATCCAGTCAATCCTTTGACCTACTTGGACTTCCCAACACCAGATGTCCGATCATCCTTGATCCATCTGAATTTTCCCTTGCCTGGCTTCACTCACCAGGACTTTCACCTAGTTTCACTCACTAGGGTTTTCCATCCGCCTAGCTTCACTCACTAGGACTTTCCATCTGCCTAGCTTCACTCACTAGGACTTTCCATCTGCCTAGCTTCACTCACTAGGACTTCCCAGTCAAGTATCCGGTCACTCCCTTGACCTACTTGACTCTTCTTCAATCAATATCTTATTGTCAAACATCTAAACTCAAACCAAGACTCAGCTTGGTCAACCAGGTCAACCTTGACCTGAGGGATGTTGCACCAACATGATCGAGTGTGCAGGAGAAGTCCAGCTAGGTCGACGGGCTGACCGGATAGCTGGCGAGAAGTCCAAGCGGGTCGACGGGCTGACCGGACGCTTGGCGAGAAGTCCAGCTAGGTCGACGGACTGACCGGATAGCTAGCGAGAAGTCCAAGCGGGTCGACGGGCTGACCGGACGCTTGGCGAGAAGTCCAGACGGGTCGACGGGCTGACCGGACGTCTGGCAGGTAAGTGAGGTAAGTCACTGGAGGGGAGTGACTGTGAGGACGCGTTCCCGGGAAGGGGACATTAGGCGTCGATCCGGCTTAGGTCCATTTCGGATGTCTAAGTCGAGATCGTGACTAGATTCCGGTCTCGGAAAGACGGAATCTAAGTCATACTCTTTTTTATCCATCTGTTGAACTTTAACTGTGCTAACAATCTATTTTACAGGATACATATTTGCCTCGGACTAACTTTGTTTTGCAGGAAAAGGGAGTTTTCTGAAACAAGGTTGTCCGGGTGCCCGGAGGGGATCCTGTTGGAGTGTATACTGAAAGCCTAAGCTTTGTAAACATTCATTATGAATAAAGAATCACATTTGGTCAAATTGTCTACATTTGTTTGTAGTTGTTCATTTAATTTATATTGTAGATAACATAGTATGTGGTGTCACATACAGAAGATAATGTTATCAGTACCTTATAAATTATAAACAGTAGCTCACGACTAAAATGGAAAGGAACAAACCATTAGAAGGTCGTAGTGTAATTAGGTATTAGTTTATCTTGACTATATAATTACACTAGTACACTCAGAGTGTATTGAGTAGGACCATTAGAGGTCGTTTCTTTTATACTGACTTTATAAAGGAACAAAGACCTCAGTTATTATGGAAGTGTGTGCTCTTAATCCTAATATAATAACAAGCACATATGTTTGATATTTATTTCTTTAATTTATCAATGGGTGAGATTTAGTTCGATGAATCAATAAACCCGATAAGTTGGGAAATGGTATCACTTATAGTGTGTGTTGTTGATTATAGAAGGAAACTGTGTCCTAGAGATACTAGGTTGATAATGTCCCCAAGAGGAGCTCATAAGGATTGTCATGTTAAACCTTGCAGGTGGACTTAGTCCGACATGACGATAAGGTTGAGTGGTACTACTCTTGGACTTAGATATTAATTAAATGAGTTGTCAGAACTCACTTAATTAGTGGACATTCGATATCTTAAACACGGAGACTAACACACTCATAATAAGAAGGAGCCCAAAATGTAATTTGGGATTGGTGCGGTAGTTCAATGATAGTTCTCTAGTGGAATGAATTATCATTGATAAAATTAAGTTGTGTGTTCGGGGCGAACACGGGATGCTTAATTTTATCGGGAGACCAAAACCAATTCCTCCTCTCGGTCCCTATCGTAGCCTCTTATTTATAGAGTTCTATACCCACCTATACCCACCTTCTATACCCACCAATAAGGGGCCGGCCAAGCTAGCTTGGGAACCAAGCTAGGGCCGACCTAGGTATGATTTTGGGTGGCCGGCCCTAGCTTGAACCCAAGCTAGTGGGGGCCGGCCAAATTAAATTAAAAAAGAAATTTAATTTTAATTTTTATTATTATGTGGAAGATATATTTAAAGAGAATTAAAATTAAAATATCTCTCTTGTAAAAGATCTACAAAAGATTAAAGAAAGAGATTAGATCTCTTTCCTTATTTGTAGATTGGAGAGATGTTTTATTTTCTCTTTAAAATTATTCACATGTTAATAAAATTAAAATTATAGAAATTTCCTTTTATTAACCATGAAGAAATTTTTAAAGAGAAATTTTATTTTTTAAAATTTCCGGAAACAAATTAGGAAGTTTTAATTTGTTGATTGAAACTCTCCTAATTTGCTCCTTTTGATTGTGGCCGGCCATTACAAGTTGATTGGGAAATTTTATTTTATTTTTCTCAATTAATTCATGTCAAGGAAAATTAAGGAAATTTTATTGTAATTAAATTTCCTAATTTGCCTAGGCCAAGGAATATAAAAGAAGGGGTGAGGGTGCCTTCATGAGACACAACATCTATTATTTCTCTCCCTCTTTTGTTCCTTGGTGTGGCCGGCCATCCTCTCCCTCTCTTCCTCTTGTGGTGGCCGAACCTCTCTCTCTCCCTTGGAGCTCTTGTGGTGGCCGGATACTACTTGGAGAAGAAGAAGAAGAAGGAGAGAAAGCTAGCATCTCTTGGAGCTTGGTTAGTATTTTGGTTTTCCTCCTTGGTGAAGTTTTTCCTTTGTGGCCGAACCTTGCTTGGAGGAGAAGAAGGTGGTTGGTGGTTTCTCATCTTGGTAGATCGTTGCCCACACAACGTCCGAGGTTAGAAGAGGAATACGGTAGAAGATCAAGAGGTCTTTCTAGAAGGTATAACTAGTAGTTTTTCCTTTTCCGCATCATGCTAGTTATTTATGGAAATAATACCAAATACAAGAGGCTTACGTTCTAGAATTTCGAATATGTTTTTCGAAGTTGTGTTCTTTTGTTTTTCTTTTCCTTGTGATTTGATTGCTCTCTTTGGTTAACCTAAAGTTATTTTAGGAAATTAAATATTATCTTTCTATAAAAGGTTTTGTCTAGTCGGTGGTGGTTGCTCCCATATCCAAGAAGGCCATGTGCCTCGCCACGTCAGTACTGGGAACCAATTATGGAAATTAATATTTAATGGAATTAATAACTTAAGGAGACTTGGGTCGAACGTGTTAAGTTCCGCAGGAGATCCAAGTCAAAACCTAAAAGAACAAATAGATTAAGTTTTGGATCAAACGTGTTAAGTTCCGCAGGCGATCCAAAATTTAATTTAAAAGAACACATGGTAGCTAGGAAAAGGTTCAGACCTTTGTACAAAATTTTTGTACAGTGGAACCTATAGGTTTTCCGAGTAGCAACCAACAGATCCGGGCCCCCGGAAGGCGAATTCTATCCAGCCGAGTCGTCGCCACGTGGAGCATCATGGTTTGTGCAGCTACGTCACATTTCAGGCGCCCGGAAGGGATCCAGGCGTCTAGAACAGCATATAAAAGAAGCCCCAGACAGGAGCTTCAGAACAATCAATTTTTACTGAGAACTCTTCTACTGCTGGTTTTGCTGCTCGACCTTCAAGTGCGACGTCAACAACGCTCCGACAAAAGTGCTCCTCCGGTTTTTATTTAAATTTTCTTTGTCGGTATTGCTTTATTGTCACTAGCATTTTCTGTACTTATTCTGTAATCATATTTCGACTTGTTAGTGATTGCCCAACGAAAGTGGTCAAGGACCACGGGCCTTCGAGTAGGAGTCGTCACAGGCTCCGAACGAAGTAAAAACATCTGTGTCTATTTTATTTTTCCGCTGCGTTTATACTCGTCTTTTTTCGAATCGATATTCACCCCCCCTCTATCGAATCTAACGGTCCTACAGGTTTAACATTTATTAAAATATATTTACTTGACTTGAAAATTTCACTTAGACATTTTTTTAATTGCAAATTTCATTTAAAACTTATTTTGTTTACCCTTAGATTTTATTGAGTACCTCAGTTTTTTTTATGTGGTCAAAGGGGGAGAAAGGAATGGAAGATTAAGTCTAGGGGGAGGTAGTTTAAATTTAAATTATGATTTTTTTTAATTATTGCATAATTACAACTTTACTTACTTGGTATCGCAATTTTATTATCTTTACTTTATGATTGTTTTACCCTAACTTAACTTGGGTTGCTCACATCAAAAAAGGGAGAGATTGTTGGAACCCCAAGGTTATTTTTGGTGTGATCAACCAAGTTAGGTTAGATCCTATTTTGGTTTGATCCCTGTGTCTAAGTGTGTAGGAGCTTAGGTGTACAGGAAGTCGAGCGGAAGACGCGGCTAGCGAGAAGGACGACACGGGATAGAGACGACGGGCTCGGTGCGTCCGAGGGACGAGGTGCCGCGGAAGAGTACACCGGTGGACGAGAAGAACGTACGTGACGTTCGAGGGACAAGAAGCCGGAGCAGAAGCCTACTCGAGGAGAAGGTCGGAAATTGGGTTCAGGTGAGCCCTATTCCGGTGGCCGAAATCACCCAAGTGAGCGGAGCCGGAGCGGAGACCCGGACCGAGGCGAGCAAAATTGGAGCAGAGGACCTGAACCGAAAAAAGTCAACCATGTTGACTTTGGTGGTCCAGGCACCTGGATCCATTCCGGGCGCCCGAAACTTAACTTTTATCAAGATCGACGTGTACGTTGACTGACACGTCAGGGATAGAATTCTATCTCACTCCAGACGCCTGAAACCCTTCCAAGCGCCCAGAACAGAGCTATAAATATAGCCCTGATTTCAGTAGTTCAGATAACAACTTATAATTCCTTTCTTTCTGTTCTACTATTAATTGTGAGCTGTTAACGTTGTAAGAGGGTACTCCGTCCAAAGGAGATCTTCATAAAGTGCGCTTCATTTTCCTTGGATTAGCAATCTTCTGATTGCAAACCAAGTAATTCTCCTTATATTTTTGTCTGTTTAATTAGTCTCTTAACTTTTATTACAAGTGTTTTTAATTAAGTTATAAGTTGAGAAAAGGTTGAGTTTGTTTGTGCAGGACAATTCACCCCTCTCCTCTCGTCGACCTCCAAGTGACCAACATTAAGGTCGTCGCTCGACCGTTGATGACGATAAGAGTTTAAGATCTCCACTCAACCACTAATGACGACAGGGGTTTAAGGTCATCGCTCGACCGCTGATGACGATAGGGTTTAAGGTCGCCGCTTGACCGTTGACGTAGACAGGGGTTTATAGTTACCGCTTGACTTTTATCTTTGCCGATCGACTAAATCGTCCGGAGAACTTTGCTTTTTATTTCATGTCTGTCCTGCAGCCAGCACATATATGCAAAAAATACATTCATGTTTGCTTGCGCACCTCTCATCCGAGCCAGTAGGATTGGAGATGAGTCGCACTCCATGGTCGATCGAGCCTTTTTCCATTTTCATCCTCCAAGTAGTATGCCTCCGAGCGGAGTTTTTGCACGACCTTGTATAGTCCCACCCAAGGTGCTTCGAGCTTAGTGACATCGCTGACCGGCTTGATTTTCTTCCACACCATATCATCGACTTGGAAGAATCTCGGGATCACCCTCCTGTTATAATTCTGCCTCATCCGCTGTCAATAGGCCATTAACCGAACGACTGTTTTATCTCATGCCTCATCCACCAGGTTGAGCTCCATTAATCTTCGCTGCCATTTTCCTCGTCGTAGAGTCGCACCCGGTCAGATTCCACTCCTAGATTTATAGGAATCACAACTTCTCATCCATACACTAGCTGGAATAGTGCTACGTCGGTCACCTCCTTTGGAGTCGTGCGGAGTGCCCATGAGACACTTGAGAGTTGATCGACCCAGCTACCCCCTGCGTGGTCGAGCCGAGTTCGTAAACCTCTAAGGATCTCCCGGTTTGCAACCTTCGCCTGGCCGTTGCTCTAGGGGTAGGCGACTGAGGTGAAGGCCTGTTGGATGCTTTAGTCTTCGCACCATTCCCTAAGCTTTTGACCTGCGAACTGCCTCCTATTATCCGAGACGAGCCGACGAGGGATGCTGAATCGACAGAGGATGTTCTACCAGATGAACTTGATGACCATTTGCTCACTTATCTTGGCCAAGGGCTCAGTTTCCACCCATTTTGAAAATAGTCCACAGAAACGAGCAAAAACCTTCGCTGACCCATTGCCATGGAAAACAGTCCCACTATGTCCATACCCTACTGGTTGAATGGGCAAGCTACCGTGGATGACTTCATCTCTTTGGTCGGTCAGTGTGAAAGATTGTGATACTTTTAGCAGACCAGGCAGGTGGCTGTCGTCCGAGCGACATCCTCTTGGAGAGTTGGCCAGAAGTACCCGCATAGGAGAATCTTTCGAGCTAACGATCGGCTGCTCGGATGACTTTCGCAGGAACCTTCGTGAACTTCTTTCAAGATGTACACTGCGTCCTCTGGCCCCACACACTTGAGCAAGAGCCTAAGAAGGCTCTTTTATACAGCTGATCTTCGACCAAGGTGAACCGTCCGACCCTCTTCTTTAATAGACGTGTCGCTTCCTGGTTGGTCGCCATACTTCCCGATTGGAGAAACTCGATTAACGGGGTTCTCCAGTCGCTCGAAAAGACAACTCCCTCTATCCGGTCAATATGCGCTACCAAGGAAACATGTTCGATCGGCTGACTTATCATGATCGGTGATAATGAACTAGCTAATTTAGCTAGTTCATCTGCAACTTGATTGTCCGATCGGGTTATCTTCTGTACAGTGACTTCTTGGAAATTTGTCTTCAATTTCTCGAAGACTTCTGCATATAACTTGAGACGAGGATTGTTAATCTCGAACGTTCCTGACAGCTGCTGGACAACCAACTAGGAGTTCGAGTGGATGAGGACTCTTGTGGCTCTGACATGCCACGCTGCTTGCAAGCCGGCTATCAAAGCTTCATACTCGGCTTCGTTGTTGGGGGCACGATAATTTAACCCAACAGACAGTTGCATCCAGTCTTCTCTTGGAGAAGTGAGCAGGATGCTGATGTCGCTGCTTTGCTGGGCGGAAGAGTCATCAACATATATTCTCTGGGTTGCTTCTAGCTCGTCACTCTAGACTTCTGTGACGAAATTAGCCAAGACCTGGTATTGGATGTCGAACTCACTTAACTCAGTGGTCCACTTGATCAGCCGATTGGACGCTTCTGGGTTAAGGAGGACTCTTCCCAAGGTACCGTTGGTCATCACCATGATTGGATGGGAGAGGAAGTAGGGGCGAAGTCTCCGAGCGGCTAGTACCAACGAATAAGCTAATTTTTCCAGACCAGTGTAGCGGGATTCAGCGTTTTTTAATATATGACTTAAAAAATACATGGGTTGTTGCTCTTACCCATTCTTCTTAACTAATGCTGAGCCGACCGCATTTTCAGTGGATGACAGATAAATCTAGAGTGGCTCTCCTGCGCTCGACTTAGCTAGTATAGGCAAGGAGTTGAGATAGTCTTCGAGTTCTTCGAACGCCCGGTCGCACTCGGCATCCCACAGGAATTTATTGCCCGATGCAGCACCTTGAAGAACGGTAAGCTCCGATCGGATGATTTGGATATGAATCTTGACAGAGCGGTAATACGCTCGGTCAGCTGTTGGGCTTCCTTCAAGTTGTGTGGTGGTGGCATATCTTGTAGAACTTTGACCTTGCCTGGATTCACCTCGATCACCCGCTCGATGATGATGTATCCCAGAAATCGGCCGCCCTTAGTGTCGAACATAAATTTGTTTTGGTTCATCCTTATTCCATAAGCCCTCAGAGTTTGACAGGTCTCCTTGATATTTGCGCAAAGATCAATAGCCATTGGAGATTGTATTAGTATATCGTCGACATATACCTCTATGTTTCGACCGATCTATCGTCGAAACACCTTGTTCATGAGCCTCTGATAGGTGACATTGGTGTTCTTTAGTCCGAACGGCATGACATTGTAGCAGAATGTTCCATTATACTCTTCGATCATTAACAGGGTATAGTGCTTTGGCAGGGGGTCACTTAGGATTCCCTCCAAAAATTGTTGATTGATCCGCTCGAGCTAGTCGTCTTCCCTTGGCGCTTTTCCCTTTCGTTCATTCCGTACGGGTGCCTCATCCGAGGAGGATCTCCGGTCTATATCCGCTCAGCAACTTTCTACTGGGGGAGCCCATGACAACGCTCGATTGAAGGGAATGTTGGTGCAACATCCCTCAGGTCAAGGTTGACCTGGTTGACCAAGCTGAGTCTTGGTTTGAGTTTAGATGTTTGACAATAAAAAATTGATTGAAGAAGAGTCAAGTAGGTCAAGGTTGACCGGATACTTGACTGGGAAGTCCTAACTGGGATGTTAGGTAGAATGGAAGTCCTGGTGAGTGAAGCCAGGCAGAAGGAAAGTCCTAGTGAGTGAAGCTAGGTGAAAGTCCTGGTGAGTGAAGCCAGGTGAAAGCCCTAGTGAGTGAAGCTAGGCAGATGGAAAGTCCTAGTGAGTGAAGCTAGGTGAAAGTCCTGGTGAGTGAAGCCAGGCAAGGGAAAATCCAGATGGATCAAGGATGATCGGACATCTGGTGTTGGGAAGTCCAAGTAGGTCAAAGAAGTGACCAGATACTTGGCATGAATATAAAAGTCCAGGTGGGTCAAAGGGATTGACCAGACACTTGGTGGGAAGTCCTAGCAGGTCAAAGGAGTAACCAAATGCTAGGCATGGTGTACCAACAGGTCAAGGTTGACCGGGTGTTGTTTTGGTAGGCTTGGGACTTGGTTTTGGGCAAAAACCAAGTACTGGATCGATCCAAGCCTTTCCTAGCGAACAGAGAGCCTCTGGATCGATCCGTGGATCGATCCAGATGTCCCAATCGATCAGTGGATCGATTGGGACGCGGCTGCTTCGCGCGATAAGCGCTGGATCGATCCATGGATCGATCCAGGCGTTTTTCCCAGAGCACAGAGGCGCTCTGGATCGATCCGTGGATCGATCCAAAGCCTCCCCGATCGATTGGGAACATTCAAATCGATCGGGATCCGACCGTTGGCGTCGATAAAGGCCGCAGGCGCACGATTCCTTCGATACCTCTTCTCCGATTCACTCCAGATCTCTCGCCAGCTCCTCCACAGCACTCACAAAGCTCAGAGCGCCAGTTCTTGAAGGATCTTGGAAGTTCTCCAAGTCAAGAGGCGGATCAAAGCCAAGAAGAGAAGCTAGGGTTAGGGTTTATACTCATTGTAAGCTTGTAAGCTTGTATTTCTTGTATCCTTTCCCTCTCTTCTTGTATTGAGTCTTGTAGGGCTTCTCCGCCCTTGGTAGTTACCATAAAGGAGAGTTTTATTTAGTGGAGGGTGTGTGTGTTGGTGTGGATCCTTGGATTAGTCACCTCTTGTGAGGTGGATACCAAGTAAACCAACCGTGTTAGCGTTGTGTGATTGTTTCTTTGTATTTCCGCTGCACATCTTTGAAGAAACAAGCAACGCCGAGCAACGAGCGAACGCGACGAGCTATTCACCCCCCCTCTAGCTACTTTTGGTCCTAACAAGTGGTATCAGAGCGAGGCCGCTCTTCACCGGAATCATCGCCGGAAGGGTCAAGCATAACAAGAAAAGCTAGAGGGTGAAGAAGTTGAAGCAAATTCATCAAAAGTCAAAGATTTCAACAAGCTCAACTTCAAGATGCAATTCCAAGATGGATTTGGATTTGACACAAGGGTGGCTCCACCGTACACATCCACAAGCTTCGATTCTTGGAAATCAAGAATCGAAAATTTTCTTATGATGGAGATAGAGCAATGGTTTGCTCTAATGGAAGGCTTCAAGGCTCCAAGAAATTCAAAGGGCAAAGTTCTAAAGAGGAGCAAGTGGAGCCAAGAGCAAGTTCAAAGGTGCGATGCAAATGACAAAGTGACCAAGCTTTTGGTCAATTTATTGCCAAGCACCATCCTTTGCAAAATTGGAGAATTTGAAGATGAAAAGGAATTATGGAGCAAATTGGCCAAGCTTCATGAAGAGATCCCCTCCACTGTACAAGAGCAAGAAGTATCCATAGAGGGTGACTCTTTGGAGCAAGACCAAAAGGAGGACTCCGAGGTTGAGAGATGCTCAACCTCCGAAGAAGAGGAAATCCAAGAAGCTTCATCCTCAAGGGAATGCAACGAAGGGAACAAGGAGGGAGCATACTCCTTGTTTCATATTCAAGAAGATGAAGCCTCCACCTCTAGGATTGAGGGGGAGCAATCCTTGGTGACGCCGGATCAAGAAGAAGGAGAAGCTTCTACATCCGAGTCAAGAGACGAAGAGGAGGAAGAAGATTCTACCTCCAAAAGTCAAGAAAAATCAAATGGAGGAGAATCAAGGTCCGATCAAGAGGAAGCTTCTACCTCCGGATCCAAAGGAAAAGATGCCATCCCTACACAAGAAGGTAAAAATAGTTCAATTAATAATAAAAATCATATTATATGTTTTGAGTGTAGGGAACATGGGCACTACAAGAGCAAGTGCCCTAAATTGGCCAAGATAAAGGGCCAAGTGGCACAAAAAGGCAAGGTGAAGCCCAAGGAGATCATCCCCAACACAAAGAAGAGCAAGGAGCATATTATATGCTTCTCTTGCAATCAAAAGGGGCATTACTGAAGTCAATGCCCCAAGGGGAAGAAGGTGGTCAAGGCTCAAGGAGGCACTAGTCAAGGGGGAGCCTCCAAGGTAAAGAAGAAGGTATCTTTTATTGAGCCTACCCCTTTACATTATGGTAAAAAGCATGATAGTTCTAATTTTTATCATTTTAATGCGATTTACCATAAGAATAGGAAGCATGAGGGCTTTAAGGAAAAACATGTGGCCCTACATGCCAAAACTACCCAACCTAAGGTTAGGAAGGTAGATGGACACTTGGGCAAGAACACTAAGGATAATAGATACAAGCCCAAAAACAAAAATGCTCATGGGTGTAATGAAAAATCAAAATCTAAGGATTTAATGATAGAAAATCAAGTCTTGAGATCAAGACTTGATAAAATGGAAAAGACCCTAAAAAGGATGGAAAATATCCTAAAAGGGCAAAATGAGCATAACCTAGGTTTAGGGGTACAAAAGACATCCAATGGCCATAGAGGTTTGGGATACAAACCCAAAGCAAAAAGGGATTTGCCTAGTTATCATAGGGTTCCATATAGCTATGGAACAAACCCTAAGTCTAGAGGTCAAATCAAAGATACAAGGGAAGATATCCCTAGAAGTCTCTTTGCAACCAAAGTGACTAAGACTTCTAAGAAGTCTAAGAAAGTCACTAACAAGGTCACAAGGGAGGCTATCCCTAGAGTTGACCTAGAAAATGTGACCAAGGCTTCTAAGAAGCCCAACAAGGTCACTAGGAAGGTATCTAGGGAAGTTATCCCTAGTGAGTACCTAGAGCATCCAAGGAGCACCAATAGGTGTTGGGTTCCTAGGAGCATTTTCTCTACCCCATAAATGGGTTAGAGAGTGTCAACTCCGATTAGAAGGGTAGTTAACCCAACTTTGAGGAAATTGACACTCAAGGAGCATTTTCAAGGTTTGTTAACCTTTGAAAATGAAATGGAAGTATTATTTACTCCTTGAAAGAGTAAAATGTGCCTAATAGTGGAAGAATTGATTTTAATCTTAAATGGCACATATTGGGAAATTCATAAGAACTACCAAGTTGGGATTTTGGTATGTTCTTAGGAAATTTAAGGCGATCCGGGCCTTGATTTAAAGGTGCTATTCTTGTGGAAAAATGAAATATGCCAACATTTGAGGATATACTTAATTTCGACTGGCATAAATTAATCAAGGGAATTAGAAATGCCAATTTAGGCTTTGGCATTTTCATGAAGCACTTTAGGGCAATCTAGGTTTAAGCTGTAAGTTTAGCTAAGGTTTTAAGGATACTTAGATAGTTAATCTAGGTATATTTTATTTATGCTAAATCTTGTCATGATTGTTTGCCCATCATATGCCATGACATCATGTCTATTTTTGCATTCATGTTTTATTATGGAAAATCCAAAAACACCATGTCATGACATTCATATATCATGTAGTTATAGGAATCTTTCTTTTGAAAGTTATTTTATTTTGATGTATGCCATAACATTATCATGCATTAGTTTAATTCCTTGTAATTAAGGACAAATGACATTTTAGCAACACTTATTAACAAGTGACATCCTAGGTGGATGTCTAATATCTTTAAAATGCCTAGATAGATATGCATGATCCCTAGATTAGGGCAAAACCAAAATCTACATCTCACAAAGACTATAAGGTGACTTGTATGTGGTTTAATGCACATTAGATACAAGTGAGATGTTAGGATGATGAACAAAGCTCAAGATGTTGATTTAGTGCATTCTTTTGAGTTTTTAGGTTCATCAAAACACATAGTTATGTGTTTTCCCATCATTGGGAAAGCTAATGTACAAGTCATGTGCATTATGCCCAAGGAACATGATGGGATATTGGTTTTGAAAATGTGTTAAAAATGCTTTTGGAAAACCATGGTGAAGGCTATCTTTTGATAGTAATCACCATTGAATAGTTAGACACAAACTTGAAGAAAACGCTAAAGTTTTAGCAAGTTTTCAATCTTGTGTCAATCTTTGAAAATATGATGTATTTTCATAGAAAACTATTTTTCCATGATTAAGTATGCCCTAAATAATGTCTACACGAAATTTCATGATTTTTGGATTTTTGTAGAATTTTCTAGGGGTTTCTAAAGTTGACTGAAATGGAATTTCAGCAACTATCAGAGCTCCGATCGATCCATGGATCGATTGGAGTGCCTGAATCGATCCGTGGATCGATTCACAGAAGCTCGCTGGATCGATCAGCCGATCGATCCAGGTAGTCTGAATCGATCAGTGGATCGATTCAGAAAGGTTCAATCGATTGGAACCCAACTCCAATCGATCCAAGTTGCTGATTTTGGCTGGGAAGGTCTGATTTCAGCATCTTTGAACCCCTTTGAGTCTAGGTAACCATTCCAAACCCACCAAAATACATTTGTATACATACAAAGGGTGTTTTCATGTGAAAACAAGGATGGATTGGTTAAGGAAGGCTTCATTGAAGTTTAGGTTGAGGTTTGTTTCAAATTTTGAGTATTTGAACCTCAAAACTTCTAAATTTGGGTTTCCTAAATGTTTAGGGATTCCAAGTCATTGTTGGTGCAATGACAGAAGTTACCACCATGTCTTTAGGGGGAGGGACTCTTTAAAGACATGAAAAATTATTTTTCATGAACCTTGGAAGGTGATTAACCTTCTTTAAAAAAAATGCTCATGTATGAGCTTTTGAACTTGAAATGGGGAGTGGATATCCTCATTATTTCAAGTAGGAACTCAAGTGGTTAGAAAATGCTCAGGGTTGGGTATTTGTCTACATTGAGGGAGAAGTAAGGATAAATGAAGGGTATGGGACCTTCATTATCGTGTTGATCACAACGAGTGATGTTGTGAACAACGATGAGCAACTCTTCAGGGGGAGAGTCGTCAACAAATGGATTTGTTGATGTGTACCAAAAATTGGGGCATGGGTTGATGTGTGCCCAAAGTTGGGTTGATGTGTGCCAATAGGGGGAGAATGAAAGGACCTGTGAATGGGTGTAAGTTATGCTTTCATTACCTAGAGGGAGTGTGCCCTCTTAGGAGGAAAATGAAGAGCTTAATTTATGTGTTCATTACCTAGTGGCATGAAGATTGAGGCTATAGGATTAGCCTAACTTACATGTGGTATTGTAAGTGTTATTGTGGTATTGTCAAACATCAAAAAGGGGGAGATTGTTGGTGCAACATCCCTCAGGTCAAGGTTGACCTGGTTGACCAAGCTGAGTCTTGGTTTGAGTTTAGATGTTTGACAATAAGAAATTGATTGAAGAAGAGTCAAGTAGGTCAAGGTTGACCGGATACTTGACTGGGAAGTCCTAACTGGGATGTTAGGTAGAATGGAAATCCTGGTGAGTGAAGCCAGGCAGAAGGAAAGTCCTAGTGAGTGAAGCTAGGTGAAAGTCCTGGTGAGTGAAGCCAGGTGAAAGCCCTAGTGAGTGAAGCTAGGCAGATGGAAAGTCCTAGTGAGTGAAGTTAGGTGAAAGTCCTGGTGAGTGAAGCCAGGCAAGGGAAAATCCAGATAGATCAAGGATGATCGGACATCTGGTGTTGGGAAGTCCAAGTAGGTCAAAGAAGTGACCAGATACTTGGCATGAATATAAAAGTCCAGGTGGGTCAAAGGGATTGACCAGACACTTGGTGGGAAGTCCTAGCAGGTCAAAGGAGTAACCAAATGCTAGGCATGGTGTACCAACAGGTCAAGGTTGACCGGGTGTTGTTTTGGTAGGCTTGGGACTTGGTTTTGGGCAAAAACCAAGTACTGGATCGATCAGTGGATCGATCCAAGCCTTTCCTAGCGAACAGAGAGCCTCTGGATCGATCCGTGGATCGATCCAGATGTCCCAATCGATCAGTGGATCGATTGGGACGCGGCTGCTTCGCGCGATAAGCGCTGGATCGATCCAGGCATTTTTCCCAGAGCACAGAGGCGCTCTGGATCGATCCGTGGATCGATCCAAAGCCTCCCCGATCGATTGGGAACATTCGAATCGATCGGGATCCGACCGTTGGCGTCGATAAAGGCCGCAGGCGTTCATTTCCTTCGGCATCTCTTCTCTGATTCACTCCAGATCTCTCGCCAGCTCCTCCATAGCACTCACAAAGCTCAGATCGCCAGTTCTTGAAGGATCTTGGAAGTTCTCCAAGTCAAGAGGCGGATCAAAGCCAAGAAGAGAAGCTAGGGTTAGGGTTTATACTCATTGTAAGCTTGTAAGCTTGTATTTCTTGTATCCTTTCCCTCTCTTCTTGTATTGAGTCTTGTAGGGCTTCTCCGCCCTTGGTAGTTACCATAAAGGAGAGTTTTATTTAGTGGAGGGTGTGTGTGTTGGTGTGGATCCTTGGATTAGTCACCTCTTGTGAGGTGGATACCAAGTAAACCAACCGTGTTAGCGTTGTGTGATTGTTTCTTTGTATTTCCGCTGCACATCTTTGAAGAAACAAGCAACGCCGAGCAACGAGTGAACGCGACGAGCTATTCACCCCCCCCCCCCTCTAGCTACTTTTGGTCCTAACAGGGAATTGGCGCATTGCAAACGTCCTCATAGGAGTCGATCGGTCTTCTATTCCACTCTCGAGCGGAAAATTGATCCGCTCGATCTTCTCTTTCAGTTTGCCAACCTGCTGCAGAGGCAGCAGGCTCATGCGTTGGCCGATCGGTCATCACCTGTTGTTGTTGCTCTAGTATTTTCGCTACTCGAGCTTGTATGAGTGCATCGAGTTTCTCTTGCGTCAGTGTCACCGTTGTGAGTTGTCTAGTGTCTTCTATCTTCTTATCCGGATACAGGAAGTCTTCCCACAAATGATGTCTAAATTGATCCTATCCGAATGAAGGAAGCTGGAAAGCCAGGAATGGGGTGGCCACTGACAGGAAGAAGATTTTGATGATCTTGCAAAACAAAGCCAAGACCAGGGAAGGGGTCCCTGGCGTTGGCCCTCCGACGCTCAAGTTAAAACAAGAGAAGAGAGTAAGAAAGCGGGGATCGTAGAACTCAGAAATATTTTTCCTCCATGTTCCTCATACTTGTAGATCCTTTTTATACTTTTCTAGATGACCTTTCATCTTTCCTTATTTAATGGTGTGGTTTAATGACAAACCAAAGACATCTTTACCTTGTCTTCTACACATTTATTAACAGATGTCGTGTTCCCCTTTGCTTTTTCTTCTCCTTATTAATTGTCTTTCCCTCCTGCGTAGTGTTATTCCTTGCGCCGGTCGGATGGTCCATGTATGAGTACAATGCTAACGCCGCAATCAGAGCCGATCAGACTCCCCGATCGGCACGTATTACAAGCTTATTCGACACGGGCTCCTAGCCCATTCAGTGGGTCGATTAATTAGAGCATTGATTACCGATCGTTTGACCGACCGGACAGTAATCCCTCCGATTGGTTGAGGCACCCACATTGATTGTACCTTGCTTACCTTTACACATTGACCTTTTTGACTTTCCTTCCATGTGGTAATTGACTTGCGTCAGATAGACTCTTCTTATCGCCGCATCAAATCATATCTAATAACTTAGATGAGTGAAAGTGAGGTACTCATAATTGACAAGATTTTTTATGAATAATAACATAAAAAACAACTGATGCCATTATTTCCAAAGTCGTAGGAAATATCTTAGGACAAGCAACTAACTTTCAAACTCTTTTATCAACTTAATAGTCTTTATATTATATTATGATTTTTTTCCATCTAATTTTTTTGGATTGATTAATTCTTGAGCGGACGCCTCGTGCCCTCGGAATGGTCATCTGGTAAATCTGGAAAGCCCGAACGGATTCGAAAGTTTCCAGTGTAAGAATTGAATCTTCACCGTTGGATTTACACACTCCGCTTCTTACCGCTGCACCGTGGCAAAAGGTTTATATTATTTTTTTAATTTTTTTTATAATTCAGGTATTAGAACTGATTAATGCTGAATGAGCCCATGAAAATCCTTCCTGATCATGTCCGAATGTGAGTAGACGGATACTGAGAAAATGATGCTCATGTTGACTGGATGTCGATTGAAGATGACGTGAACCTTCGATGGGCTAAGCCTGCAATCACAGAATCGTTAGTGCCGGGCCGGGGAGGGGTTCTCCGGCGATGGCCCTCCGACGCTCAAGTCAGCTACCGGCGACGAGTAAATAAAGTAGAGAAGAAATGAATGTTGGTGCAATTTCCAGTAGGTCAAGGTTGACCTAGTTGACCAAGCGTAAACCTTGGTCATGGTTTCGATGTTTGACAATACAGAAAGATATGTAGACATGGACAATGCAGGTGCAGTTGTCCATACGGAGAGATACTGATCAGGGTCTGATCAGGTTGGATGAAGAAGAGTCAAGTAGGTCAAGGTTGACCGGATACTTGACTGGGAAGTCCTAACTGGGATGTTAGGCAGTTCGGAAAGTCCTGGTGAGTGAAGCCAGGCAGTTCGGAAAGTCCTGGTGAGTGAAGCCAGGCAGTTGGAGAAAGTCCTGGTGAGTGAAGCTAGGCAATTGGGAAAGACCTGGTGAGTGAAGCAGGCAGGGGAAAGACCTAGTGAGTGAAGCTAGGCAGTTCGGAAGTCCTGGTGAGTGAAGCCAGGCAAGGGGAATCTAGATGGGTCAAGGTTGACCAGACATCTGGTGAAAAGCCCAAGTATGGAGACTTGGCACGGGAAAAGTTCAAGTATGGAGACTTGGCACGGAAAAGTCCAAGCAGGGAGCTTGGCACGGGAAAAGTCCAAGTATGGAAGCTTGGCATGCGAAGTCGGAGAGGGCTCGGTAGCTCGTTCTCCGGACTAGGTCAGAGAGGGCTCGGTAGCTCGTTCTCTAGACCGGATGGAGTCGGAGAGGGCTCGGTAGCTCGTTCTCCGGACTAGGTCAGAGAGGGATCGGTAGCTCGTTCTCTGGACCGGACGAAGTCGGAGAGGGCTCGGCAGCTCGTTCTCCAGACTAGGTCAGAGAGGGCTCGGTAGCTCGTTCTCAGGACCAAGTAGGGTTTAGTGCTGGGAGCTCTAAACCTGGATCGGTCTGGTGACCGATCCAGTGATACGCTGGGTTATCTGATCGGTCTGGTGACCGATCAGTAACCAAACAGAAGCATTCTGTTGCTTATCTGATCGGTCAGCAGACCGATCAGTGATCGATCAGAAGGAGATCACCTTCGGGAGGGAAAGGTCCTGATCGGTCATGGGACCGGGAAGGACCTGATCGGTCACCATGACCGATCAGGGAAGGTCCTGATCGGTCTTGTGACCGATCAGGACCCTTGTGGACCAATCAGGATGAAGCCTGATCGGTCCACGTCCTAGCCGTTGCGTAGCAACGGCTAGTTTCTTCTGTGTCTTCTTCGCAGGTATAAAAGAGGGCTGAGGGATTCTACAGTATCGAATTTCACCGAAGCTTCTGCTTCTTCTTGATCTTCTTCTTGCTTCTGCAAGTGCTGTGCTAGAGCTTTGTTAAGCTCACTTCCGAAGCTTCGCGTGAGCTTCCTCGACTTCTTCGACTGGGTTCCTGCTGTTGTAGGCGTCGCTTGAAGCTGCTGCTTCATCCAGTCGACAAGAAGGCAAGCTAGGGTTATTACATCTTTGTATTGTACTTAGTTTCTTGCTGTATTCTTGTACTCCTGTTTACCTTGCTGTTGCAAGACATTGTGGCGAGGTTTCTCCACCCAGAAGGAGTGATTATTAGCAGGGTTTCCGGGGACTCATCCACCGACGGATTGATAGGCTTCGTCCACCTTACGGACACGCTGAGGAGTAGGAGTTTCATCTCCGAACCTCGTTACATCCATCGAGTTTGAGGTTTGTCTTTTTCCTTTACGTTTCTATTTAGTTATTTCCGCTGCGCTAACCCTAATCGTAGGAAGAAACGAAAGAATTTGGGGTCGACTATTCACACCCCCCTCTCTAGCCGCGATCATCGATCCTAACAATGAACAGCGTAACTGTAGCAACAGTAGTAAAAACATACCTCCGATGAAGCTCTAGGGCTCCTTATATAGAGCTACCGGGGGGTGTGTGCACGTTTCCCAAGATGCACACGCTTCTCAAAGCATATCTAGAAAAGACGTGTCAGAAAAATGTGCCTGACACCATACCTTAATAGTCCAGACATATCCTTGATGTGACAGTGGAAGGTTCCACCATACGATCCTCTGCCTGGCCATGCCGCCAATCATGCCGCCTGTCGACGACACTGGTCCCTAGGAAGATATTGTCAACTGCTCCATTTGTCTATTATTGGGTCGAGCGGGAAAGCCGCTCGGTTAGTCTGCCATCCGGGTAATGCAACGGCCAAGCCGAGCGTCCACTCGGCCCATGAGCTGTTGTCCGGCTCCACCCTATCGAGCGAGGGAGCCCTGCTTGCCGGGTCGAGGTTGCGTCCATTGCTTAGCCAAGCGGGCCGACCACTCGGCCTTTGTCCTTTCCTGCTTTGAGCTTCATGAGCGTCGGAAGCTCGGTGCCTAACCGAACTGTCGGAGTGTCGGACCGGCTACTCTTCCTGCTGATCGGGAAGGTAGTTCGCCCTATCGGACGCCTGCCCAGGACGTTGACCACTTTGACCTCCGACTGGGCGAGCCCCACCTTTCCACCGGATCACGAGCCTCTCCCTCAAGTCTAGTCGAAGGAGGCTGCAAGTCCGATTGACTGGACCAATAGTTTGATGACCGATCGATCGACAAATAGGTGAGTTGGATCTCGATCGGCCTCTGTAGGACTGATCTTCCTCTTTCGGTCGGCGCCTCAAGACTTTGTACTCGGATATTTTCCTCACCGCCCCGGGGGGGGGGGCACGAGCCGGGTGGTCAATGCTGACGTCGCCCAAATCTCCCCGAAGTACGCGCAAATCACCCTCATTAAGGCCGAGCACGCGACCGCGCCCATTAAATGCCACCTTGTGGGAGGACACCACGTGTCGCTGGTGCAGGCACCGCATGTCTGAGGTGACAGCTGTTGATGTGACGTTTGGCTATTCGAATTCAACGATCGGATGTGTGCTCCGAGTCCCGTGCCCTAGATCAGACAGCTACGGTCGGCCGTGCCCATTTTTATAAAGCCTTAGCGTCGCCGTTTCTTCCTCTGCATTCTCTTTTTGCTCTTCGACAGTTTACTCTAATGATTTTGCTTGCTTCTGTTGGTTGCTACTCGGAAAGCCTAGAGGTTCCACTGTACGAAAATTTTGTACAAAGGTCTGAACCTTTTCCTAGCTACCATGTGTTCTTTTAAATTAAATTTTGGATCGCCTGCGGAACTTAACACGTTTGATCCAAAACTTAATCTATTCGTTCTTTTAGGTTTTGACTTGGGTCTCCTGCGGAACTTAACACGTTCAACCCATATCACCTTAAGTTATTAATTCCATTAAATATTAATTTCCATAATTGGTTCCCAGTACTGACGTGGCGAGGCACATGGCCTTCTTGGATATGGGAGCAACCACCACCGACTAGACAAAACCTTTTATGGAAAGCTAATATTTAATTTCCTAAAATAACTTTAGGTTAACCGAAAAGAACAATCAAATCACAAGGAAAAAGAAAACAAAAGAACACAACATCGAAAAACATATTCGAAATACTAGAATCGCATGCCTCTTGTATTTGGTATTATTTCCAAAAATAACTAGTATGATGCGGAAAGAAAAATTACTAGTTATACCTTTTAGAAAGACCTCTTGATCTTCTACCGTATTCCTCTTCTTACCTCAGACGTTGTGTGGGCAACGATCTTCCGAGATGAGAAACCACAAAAGCACCTTCTTCTCCTTTCTTCAAGTTTCGGCCAAGCACTATGCTTCCAAGAGATGAAGATCTTTTTCCACCAATCAAGCTCCAAGGGATGTAAGCTTTCTCTCCTTCTTCTCCAAGCTAAAATCCGGCCACCACTTGATCTTCAATGAGGAAGAGAGGTCCGGCCACAAGATGGAGAGAAGAGAAAGGAAGGAGGCCGGCCACACCAAGGAAGAAAAGAGGGAGAAAATAATAGAGGTTGTTCACCCATGAAGGCTCCTCTACCTCCTCTTTTATAATCCTTGGTCTTGGCAAATAAGGAAATTTTAATAAAAATTTCCTTAATTCTTTTGCCATGAAAAGGAAAAATTTATTTTAATTAAAATAATTTTTCTTCTCATTGAAACATGGCCGGCCACTTTATTTCCCCAAATCAAGGAGAGTTTTAATTAAACAAGAATTAAAACTTCCTAATTTGTTTCCGGAAATTTATAAAAAATTTCTCCAATAATTTTATCCCTTCATGATTGGTTTATAAAAAGGAAATTTAATAAATTAAAATCTTTCTTTTAAACATGTGGATAAAAAGAAAGTTATCTCTATAAATTAAAATCTCTTTTAATCTACAAATAAGGAAAGATATCAAATCTTTTCTTAATCTTTTGTAGAAACTTATAAAGAGAATATTTAATTTTAAACTCTCTTTTAAATCATGAACATAATTAAAAAGGAAAGTTTTCTTAAAATTTAAAATCCTCCTTTAATCAACAAATAAGCAAAGATTTCAAATTTTAAACTCTCTTTTAAACATGTAGATGATTTACAAATAAGGAAAGTTTTTACCAAAAATTAAAACCATCTTTTTAAACTACAAATAAGGAAAGAGATTAATCTCTTCTCTTAATCTTTTGTAGAAAGCTATAAAAGGAAATTTTTAATTTTTTAAACTCTCTTTTGAAATCATGATATCCACATATGAAATAATTTTAATAAAAATCCTTTTTAATATTCTAGTGACCGGCCACCTAAGCTTGGGACCCAAGCTTTGGCAGGCCACCTACATGACTCATCCACTTGATCTTGGCCGGCCCTAGCTTGGGTTCCAAGCTAGCTTGGCCGGCCCCATTGGATGGGTAAGAAGGTGGGTATGCGGTGGGTATAAATCTCTATATACTAGAGGCTACGATAGGGACCGAGAGGAGGAATTGGTTTTGGTCTCCCGATGAAATTAAGCATCCCGTGTTCGCCCCGAACACACAACTTAATTTCATCAATAATAATTCATTCCACTAAAGAACTATTATTGAACTACCGCACCAATCCCAAATTACATTTTGGGCTCCTTCTTATTATGAGTGTGTTAGTCTCCCTGTGTTTAAGATAACAAATGTCCACTAATTAAGTAAGTTACTGACAACTCACTTAATTAATATCTAGCTCCAAGAGTAGTACCACTCAACTTCATCGTCATGTCGGACTAAGTCCACCTGCAGGGTTTAACATGACAATCCTTATGAGCTCCTCTTGGGGACATTCTCAACCTAGATCACTAGGACACAGTTTTCTTCTATAATCAACAACACACACTATAAGTGATATCATTTCCCAACTTATCGGGCTTATTGATTCATCGAACTAAATCTCACCCATTGATAAATTAAAGAAATAAATATCAAATATATGTGCTCGTTATTATATTAGGATTAAGAGCACACACTTCCATAATAACTGAGGTCTTTGTTTCTTTATAAAGTCAGTATAAAAGAAACGACCTCTAATGGTCCTACTCAATACACTCTAAGTGTACTAGTGTAATTATATAGTTAAGATAAACTAATACCTAATTACACTACGACCTTCCAATGGTTTGTTCCTTTCCATTTATGGTCGTGAGCTACTGTTTATAATTTATAAGGTACTGATAACATGATCCTCTGTGTGTGACACCACACACCATGTTATCTACAATATAAATTAATTGAACAACTACATTTATCATAAATGTAGATATTTGACCAATGTGATTCTTATTTCTAGATAAATGTTTATACCAAAAGCTAGGCTTTTAGTATACACTCTAACAGCTTCCAGCGTTCCGACGACTCTCGGCTTCCTCCTTCAGGGACCTTTCTCTTTGTAAGCCTTTCGACCTTTCCCAATCTCTTTGTTTGTGCGTAGTTTTCATAGCTTTCCCGTTTCCCGTGTCTGCCTGGTTTTTGTCAATCATCTTCTCCGTCGAACCTTCTGCCTTTTCATTTCCCGGCAATGGCGAGCTCCTCACAACCGTCCGACCCCGCTCCCGATCTCTGGTACACTACCATGAAGACTCGGTTCGACGCGGGTGATGCCGCGAGTCTCATAAACGTCTACGACATCCCGTCCGACCATGAAATAGCTTTAGCCTCCCCGTCCGACCGGCCCAACGACCTGTCGGTCGGCACAATTTGTTTCTACCGAGACCAATTTTTGGCCGACCTTCGGTTTCCCATCCACCCCTTCATAATTGAGGTTTGCAACTACTTTCGTGTCCCGCTCGCCCAACTCGTCCCCAATTCTTTCCGCCTGCTGTGCGGAGTGGTGGTGTTGTTCCGAGTGCACAACATCCCACTGACCCCTCGGGTCTTTCACTATTTTTACTACCCCAAACAGTCCGAGCTGGGCACGTACCTTTTCCAATCCCGGATCAGTCTAGTCTTCTTCGACAAAATGCCCACCTCCAACAAGCACTGGAAGTAGTACTTCTTCTATTTGAGACTCTCCGAGCGGAGAACCAAGCAGCAGACGAGTTGGCCAAATTGGCGAGCTCGCTCTCGCCGATCGTCATTACTCAACCGATCGAGCAAGTATCCTTGATGGCGCATGTCGATCGGATGGAGGGGCTCACTTTCCCCAGCGAGTGGAGAACGGCCATAATAGAGATTTTATGATCGGGAGCTATGCATTCTGATCAGGAGGGAGCTCGCTTATTGAGAAGAAGGGTCAGTCGCTTCACCTTTGTCGGGGACCAGCTCTACAAGAAGGCCTTCTCCAGGCCACTGCTTAAGTACGTCAGGTCGGAAGACACCGACTATATACTGCAGAAAGTACACCAAGGCTCCTGTGAAGGGCATCCAGGTGGTCGGTCGCTAGCGAGGAAGATTCTGTTGGCCGGATACTTCTGGTCGACTCTACAGGAAGATGCCGCTGGGACAATAGCTAACTATGTATCCTGCCAGAAGTACCACCACCTCTCCCACCGTTCGACTGAAGAAATGAAGGCTTCCACTGTGTCATGCCCGTTTGACCAGTGGGGCATGGATATTGTGGGACCCTTCCCCATGGCGACCGGATAAAGAAAGTTTTTGCTCGTCGCAGTAGACTACTTCTCCAAGTGAGTTGAAGCCGAGCCGCTGGCCAAAATAACGGAGCAGATGGTCCAAAAGTTCATCTGGCAGCATATCATCTGTCGGTTCGACATTCTGCGTCGGCTCATCTCTAACAATGGCAGACAATTCGTCAAACGGAAACCCAAAGAATTGTGCGAGGGATATGGCATCGAACAAGTCTTCACCTCCATAGCATACCCTTAAGGCAACAGACAGGCTGAGGTCGCTAATCGGGATATCTTGCGAGTTCTGCGAGTTCAGGTCAACCACATCAGAGGGAGCTGGGTGGACGAGCTCCCTGGTGTACTATGGGCAATCCGCACGACCCCTAAGGAAGGCACGGGTGTAACCCCGTTCCACCTGGTGTATGGCGGTGAAGCGGTCGTCCCTATCGAGGTCGGAGTCGAGTCCAATCGAATACAATACTACGGTGAAGACAACGCCAAGCGAAGGCTTCTGGAGCTGGACTTGGTGGATGAGACACGCAACAAAGCAGCCATTTGGCTGATGGCCTATAGGCAAAGGATGAGCCAAAGCTACAATCGACGAGTGATCCCAAGGTTGTTCAGGTCAGCGACCTCGTGTGGAAAAAAGTGAAGTCAGTCGGTGATGTCACTAAACTAGAAGCTCCGTGGGATGGACCATTCAAAGTCGTGGAGAAGCTTCGTTCGGGCGCCTACTACCTAGAAGATGAGGATGGACGGCAACTAGAACGTCCTTGGAGCGCGAACCATCTCCAGCCGTACCAAGCTGGATGACATGTGCGCCAATGTAATTAAAGTGTACCTTCCATTTTTCCTGTGCCCTCTGATTGCAGGATTGAAATGAAAAATGAAAGGTTACACATGTAACTCGTCGAGTGGCGACGTTAAACCCATATCTCCACCGACGGTCGAGCGGCGACCTTAAACCCCGGTCTTCACCAAATCGTCGAGTGGCAACGTTAAACCCATGACTCTACCGACGGTCGAGCGACGACCTTAAACCCCGGTCTTCACCAAATCGTCGAGCGGCGACGTTAAACCCATGTCTCCACCGACAGTCGAGCGGCGACCTTAAACCCCGGTCTTCACCAAACCATTGAGCGACGACGTTAAACCCATGTCTCCACCGACGGTCGAGCAACGACCTTAAATCCCGGTCTTCACCAAATCGTCGAGCGGCGACGTTAAACCCATGTCTCCACCGACGGTCGAGCGGCGACCTTAAACCCCGGTGTTCACCAAATCGTCGAGTGGCGACGTTAAACCCATGTCTCCATCGACTGTCGAGCGGTGACCTTAAACTCCTGCCCTAGAAGGTCATCTAGCGGAGACGTTAAAACCTAGAGTCGAGCGGCGACTATAAACCCTGGGGGTATGATCCTAGCGAATATTTCAATAACGAAAGTATGGTCATAACAGTCGATCGGAACTATATAGCCATATACTTAGCAAACAGATGACATATGAAGAAGGCACAAAAAGATTTCATTAATAAACGTTGCCGAACGATATGAGTACATTCAAGGCTTACAAAAAACACTCTCTACCGACCCCTCACTCACTCAATATAGTCGAAGGCCTCATCGGGAATGGACTCGAGAAGTTGGTCTCGGTCGATATCCTTGTCGGACAAAGCTTCAGAAATATGACCGTTCTTCCTAAGCTGGAGGAGCGTAGCATCGATTGCCAGCTCAAACGAGTGGACAATTCGGTTGGTCGCCTTCTCCAGAAATTGGTCCGAGCGTAGGTATTGTTGCTTCAGGGTCGCGAAGCGACCATACTCGACCTCCTGATAGGCAGTCAAAGCAGCACGGGAGGTTGCCAGCTCATCCTCGAGGCGCTTCACTTGGTCTTTGAGGTCAGCCTCTTTAGCGGAGCGACTCTCTCGCTCCGCAGTCAACAGGCCCTCCGTGTTCTTCAGCTTCTTGGCCAACTGCTGAGCATCCTGGTTTTTCTGCTCCAGGTCGGCGATGACCCGTTGTTTTCTTCTAGAAGCCAGCTCGAGTTTATGATCATCTGTCTTCAATTGTGCCTCGATCTAGCCCATCCTACTGGCCTATTCGGTCGACTTCTGCTGCTCCTCGACGAGGAGTTGTTGAGCCTTCTCTAGCTCGGCCTTCAGACGGGCGACCGACGGTCCCTGGGAGGAGGAGGCTTCTCCGGAAATTGTGAGCCTCTTCAGCTCATCCTCCACTTGGGCCAGCCGCTGGCACGTGGTGATGTTCTCCACCCAGTACTGCAAGCAAAAATTAGTGCCGAGCAGAGGTAACTTATGAGCTGATATTTGTAAATACTAACCTCGGTGGACATCTCCAGATGGCTGTCAGCCAGTGTGGTCGGGGTATTAGAGTGTATACTAAAAGTCTAACATTTTTTGTACATTTATTTTGAAATAAGAATCACATTAGTCAAATGTCTATATTTATGCTAAGTGTAGTTGTTCATTTAATTTATATTGAAGATAACATGGTGTGTGGAGACACACAGAAGATCATGTTATCAGTTCCTTATAAATTATAAATAGTTGCTCACAACCAAGATGGAATGGGACAAACCATTGAATGGTTGTAGTGTAATTTGGTATTAGTTTATCTTGATTATAAAATTACACTAGTACGCTCTGAGTGTATTGAGCAGGACCATTTGAGGTTGTTCTTTTTATACTGACCGTTAAAAAGAAAAAGACCTCTGTTATTATGGAAGTGTGTACTCTTAATCATGATATAATAATAAGCACGTATTCTTAATATTTATTTCTTTAATTTATCAAAGGGTGTGATTTAGTTCGTTAAATCAATAGGCTTGATAAGTTGGGAAATGATATTATTTATATGGTGTGTTGTTGATTATAGAATGAAACTGTGTCCTAGTAATCAAGGTTGATAATGTCCTCTTGAGGAACTCATAAGGATTGTCATGTAAACCCTGCAGGTGGACTTAGTCCGACATGACAATAAGATTGAGTGGTATTACTCTTGGAGCTAGATATTAATTAAGTGAGTTGTCAGTAACTCATTTAATTAGTGGGCATTCGATATCTTAAACACAGGGAGACTAACACACTCATGATAAGAAGGAGCCCATATTGTAATATAGGATTGGTGTGGTAGTGCAATAATAACTCTTTAGTGGAATGAGATATTATTGATGAACTTGAGTTGGGTGTTCGGGGCGAACATGGGAAGCTCAAGCTCATCGGGAGACCAAAACCAATTCCTCCTTAGAGTCCCTATTGTAGCTTCTTATTTATAAAGTCTTATATTCACTTAGAGTCAAGCCTCTTACCCATCTTATGGTAGCCGGCCAAGCCAAGCTTGGAGCCCAAACTAGGGTCGCCCAAGCCAAGAATTGGAGCCATGTTATATGGTCGGCCAAGCTTGGAGCCCAAGCTAGGTGGCCGACCACATCACATTAAAAGGGTATTTTAATTTTTTAAAATCTTTCCTTTTGTGGAAGCCATGGTTTTAAAAGAGAGTTTTAAATTTTAAATCTTTCCTTTTATAGTTTTCTACAAAGGATTAAGAGAAAGGTTTGATATCTTTCCTTATTTGTAGTTAAAAGAAAGATTTTAATTTTGATAAAACTTTTCTTTTTGGTAACCATCCACATGTTTTAAAAGAGAGATTTTAATTTATAATTTTTTTCTTTTATAACTAACAGGGGATTTAAAAAGAAAAGTTTTTTAATTAAAATTTCTTACCGGAAACAAATAAGGAAGTTTTAATTTTGTGTTTAAAACTTTCCTTGTTTGGAGCACAATGAAGTGGTCGGCCATGACAAGAAGAAAAGGAAGTTTTAATTTTTTGTTTTAAAACTTTCCTTTTTAATTATTGGCAAGGAATATAAGGAAATTTTAATTATGTTTAAAACTTTCCTTTTTTGCCAAGACCAAGGATTATAAAAGAGATGAAGGAGCGCCTCATGAAATAAGACATCTTCTTTTCCTCTCTTCTAATCTTTGTTGGTCGGCCCTTGTCCTTCTCTCTTCTCCTTTTGTTTTCCCTCTTAGTGGCCGGCGACATCTTGTGTAGAGATCTCTTGGTGGCCAGTTGCTTGAAGGAGAAGAAGAAGAGAAGGAAGCTCTCGTGTCTAGCATCCCTTGGAGGTTAGTTGGTGGCCGGATCTTGGAAGCCTTACAAGAAGCTTGAGTGGATTTCATCTTGGAAGATCGTCGCCCACACGACGTCCAAGAGAAGGAGAGGAATACAATAGAAGATCAAGAGATCTATAAGCTACAAAAGGTATAACTAGTTATTAGTTTCTGCATCATGACTGTTGGGGCAATTTTCCTAGGTCAAGTTTGACCAGTTTGACTAAGCTTGAGTTGAGTCAAGATTGAGTCGGGATTTGAGTTTTGATGTTTGACAATATATGGAGATTGCTAGGGCAATCGTCCGGTTGACAATATATGGAGATTGCTGGAGCAATCGTCCGAGGGTGGAGATGGTCAAGGAATTGACCAGGTTGATGAGAAGACAAGTCAAGTGGGTCAGTGTTGACCGGAGACTTGACCGGGAAAGTCCTAACTGGAGGTTAGGCAAGAAAGAAGTCAAGTAGGTTAAGGTTGACAGGAGACTTGACTGGAAAAGTCCTAATTGGAGATTAGGCAAAGGTAAGTCCAACAGGAAGGTTGGCAAGAGTAAAAATCCAAGTAAGTCAGTGTTGACCAGACTTGGTGGTGAAAGTCCTGATAAGTGAGATCAGGCAATTGGAAAGTCCAAGTGTGATCTTGGCAAAAGGAAAGTCCTGGTGAGGAGCCAGGCAACTGGAAAGTCCAAGTGTGATCTTGGCGAAGGGAAAGTCCTGGTGAGGAGCCAGGCAATTGGAAAGTCCAAGTATGATCTTGGCAAAACAAGTTCTAGGGTGATTTGGCTAGGAGAACTCGATAACTAGGATGAGGCCGAAGGAAACTCCTGAAGGCAAGGCGTGAAGGATGAGAGATATCCGAGGGACTCAAAGCTGATGGAGGAGGCTAGAAGGCTAGTTCGAGGTTGGTCAGGTAGGGGCCAAATGCTAGGCATGAAGACCCAAAAGGTCACGGTTGACCGGGAGTTGGGTTTGAGAGTTTGGACTTGAGTTTGAGTCAAGTCCAGGCTGGTCAATCGATCGGGCGATCGATTGAACCAGGCTCCAATCGATCAGTGGATCGATTGGAGTGTGCTGCGAAGGAAGGAATGACCCAATCGATTGGTCGATCGATTGGGACCATATTTCGTGAGCACAGAGCCCTTCCCAATCGATCGGGCGATCGATTGGGAGCTGCCAATCGATCAGTCGATCGATTGGGCAAGGGTGTTCTCGCGCGATCGCGAGAAGTACAGAATGCTTCTGGATCGATCCACCGATCAATCTAGATGTTCCCAATTGATCGGTCGATCGATTGGGATTCGACCGTTGCGCAGGATGCAGGTGATGGACAGATAGGATTGTGCGGATGTGACGTGGCAATCGATTGGGGTTGATCTTAATCGATTGGGAGCACTGTATATAGCCTGGGCGGAGCATTTTCTTCGCCAGATCTTTGCGATCTTTTGTGCAGCTCTTCAACGATTTTCACCAGCGATCTTCTCCGAGATTCTTGCCAGTTCTTGAGGGTTCTTGGAGTGCATCTCCAAAATTCAAGAGGCAACCACAACAAGTAACAAGTAAGCAAGAAGAAGTGTATATTTCATTTGTATTTGTGTATTTTCTTCTTGTGTGAGTGTTGTAGTGTTGTGTGGGTTTGTATGAGGCTTCTCCGCCTCCGGCTGCGACCGAGAAGGAGTGTTTCATAGTGGAGGAGTGAGTCAGTGTGTGGATCCTTGGATTAGTCACCTCATCTTGAGGTGGATACCAAGTAAACCCTAGGTGTTAGCATTGTGTGTGTTGTATTTTAGTTTCAGCTGCATATTAAGACAACGCAAGCACAAGTGCGCGACGAGACGCTATTCATCCCCCTCTAGCGTGCACAAAGGTCCAAACAATTGATATCAGAACGAGACCGCTCTTCTACGGACTAACCGCCAAGAGAGCAAGAAACTAGAGGAAGAAGAAGATGGAGAGGGAAGGACCTCTCGGATGAGACATTCGGATTCCATCTCCATACAACAAAGAAGACTTCAATTTTTGGAGGACAAGATTGGAGACTTGGTTTCAAATGGATTGGAACCAATGGGTGGTCTTGGAGGACCCATTTGAAGCTCCAACGGACAAGAAGGGTAAACGCCTCCGATCTCGACATTGGATCGAGGAACAAAAGGAGCAAGCGGAGGCGGATAAGGAGGTAACAAATATATTGTTAAATCTATTACCTTCTAACATTATTGTGAGTGTAGGTGAATACACAAGTGCAAGTGATCTTTGGAAAAGATCATTGCATATCATGAGAACCCTACACAATTCCAAGGTGTGGAGGAGCCCAAGGAGAAGGGCTTAGTGGTCCAAAAGGAGAAGGATCAATCCGATGTTGACACGAGGTCAACATTTGAGGAGGAGAAGGAAGAAGATGAGAGATCCTCTACATCTTCAATAGAGGAAGAGGTGGAAGCATCCACATCCTCAAGAGTTGAAGAAGTGGAAGCACTCACACTCTCAAGAGGAGAAGAAGAAGATGATGATGCAACCTCCACAATTCAAGCTACATCAAATGGAGAATCAAGTATCATCCCTATAAGCAAAGGTATAGAAATTTCAATAGTAAAAAATAAAAACCATATAATTTGCTCTGATTGTAGGGAGCATGGACACTACAAGAGCAAGTATCCAAAGTTGGCCAAGAAGAAGAGCCACGTAGTACCTAAGGGAAAGGAGAAGTCCAAGGAGACAATCCCCACAACAAAGAAGAGCAAGGAACATATTGTGTGTTTCTTGTGTAATCAAAATGAGCATTATCGAAGTCAATGTCCAAAGGGGAATAAGTTGGTCAAGGTCAAAGGAGGAAGCACAAGTCTAGGGGGAGCTTCTAAGGTAAAAACCAAGGTATCATTTAATGAACCTATTCCTTTGGCACATGATAAAAAACATGCTAGAAATAACTTTTATCATTTTGATGCTAATTATCATGAGAATAGGAGGCATGATGGCTTTAAGGGAAAATCCATTCCTCCTCATGCTAGAACTACTACGCCTAAGGTTAGGAAGGTAGATAACTACTTAGGAAATAACTCTAAGGACTTTAGATATATGCCTAAGAATATAAATGCTCAAGGATTCAATGAAAAATCAAAATCTAGGGATTTATGGAGTGAAAATCAAGGCTTGAGGACAAGACTTGATAATTTAGAAAAGACCCTAGCAAGAATGGAAAGTTTGCTTAGGAGTCAAAATGAGCATAACCTAGGGAGAGCTAGACAAGAGCCATCCAATGGATATAGAGGTTTGAGATACAAACCTAAAGCCAAGAAGGATGTGACTTCCTATCATAGGGTTTCATATAGCTATGAAACTAAATCTAGGTCTAGTGGTCAAGCCAAAAATACTAGGGAAGTCATCCCTAAGAGTACATTTGTCAAGACCAAGGTGACTAATGCTCCAAAGAGGCCAAATAAAGTCACAAAGAAGGTTACAAGGAAAGTTATCCCTTGGAGTGACCTAGTAGAAGGTGTAGGACCGTTAGATTCGATAGAGGGGGGGTGAATATCGATTCGAAAAAGACGAGTATAATCGCAGCGGAAAAATAAAATAGACACAGATATTTTTACTTCGTTCGGAGCCTGTGACGACTCCTACTCGAAGGCCCGTGGTCCTTGACCACTTTCGTTGGGCAATCACTAACAAGTCGAAATATGATTACAGAATAAGTACAGGAAATGCTTGTAATAAAGCAATACCGACAAAGAAAAATTAAATAAAACCGGAAGAGCACTTTTGTCGGAGCGTAGTTGACGTCGCACTTGAACGTCGAGCAGCAAGATCAGCAGTAGAAGAGTTCTCAGAAAAAGTTGATTCTGAAGCTCCTGCCTGGGGCTTCTTTTATATGCTGTTCCGGGCGCCTGGATCCCTTCCAGGCGCCTGGAGTGTGACGTAACTGCTCAAACCAAGATGCTCCACGTGGCGACGACTTGTCTGGATAAAATTCGCCTTCCAGGCGCCCGGACCACCTTGTTCCAGAAAGACTCCTTTTTCCTGCAAAACAAGGTTAGTCTGAGGCAAATATACATCCTGCAAAACAAATTGTTAGCACAGTTAAAGTTCAACAAATGGATAAAAAGAGTATGACTTAGATTCCGTCTTTCCGAGACCGGAATCTAGTCACGATCTCGACTTAGACATCCGAAATGGATCTAAGCCGGATCGACGCCTAATGTCCCCTTCCCGGGAACGCGTCCTCATAGTCACTCCCCTCCAGTGACTTACCTCACTTACCTGCCAGACGTCCGGTCAGCCCGTCGACCCGTCTGGACTTCTCGCCAGCTATCCGGTCAGCCCGTCGACCTAGCTGGACTTCTCGCCAAGCGTCCAGTCAGCCCGTCGACCCGCTTGGACTTCTCGCCAGCTATCCGGTCAGCCCGTCGACCTAGCTGGACTTCGTGCCAGACATCCGGTCAGCCCGTCGACCTGTCTGGACTTCTCCTGCACACTCGATCAAAGTGTCAGACAACAACAAGACTAACTTAACCTATTTGTCATTCATCAAAACCTGGGTTAAATCGTTAGTGCTAGCCGCACCAACAATCTCCCCCTTTTTGATGGAATGACAACCTGGTTAAATTAGTGAAAGCATATCCAAGAAACAACGCATTTGTGTGGTTTTAAAGTTAGTTTGTGTTTTCAAATTGGTTTAGCTAACTTAACCACCTAACCCTCCTCCCCCTTTGGCATTCATCAAAAAAATGAACAAAGGTAAAAAATCATAGTGAAGAGTTACTGTAACAGGTAATCAAATTTTCAAAGATATCTAAGTTTGGTTCAAAATTTGAAAGATAAGAGTGCAATGTTTAACACCAAGTTAAAAAATAGTCAAGTTGACTTGGGGGAGACAGGTTGAGTTTTGAAAAGTATAGATTTAAAGTTAATCAAGTTTAACTCTCAAGCGTGTGGAAATTTTCAAAATAGGTTTTTCAAATTTACTTTTTATGTTTAAGTAACATTTACTTTTCAAAAAGGTAAAAAAAAAATTTCAACTTTGATTTTTCAAATAAAAAAAAATTAAGTAATTTTTCAAGAAGAAAAATTTTTTTTTGTCAAAAATTAATTTTTAAGGCTAATTTGATAAAAGCTAAATTTGGAAATAGTTAACTTTTCAAATCAGGTTTGAAAATTAGGTGAGATTAAAGTTTCACATTTTTTCAAATACAAAATTTTGAGTTAATTCTCCCCCTGAACTTGATACTTAACTCTAACCAGCTGTCTAACCAATTAGGTACTAACTAACTATCAGAAGATAGTAGCTTTCACTTGGTTAGTCAGATTAAGTTAATTATAACCAGTCAGTGTTTGACTTGACTGATGAACTTTAATCTGATTAATATCTGAATTGTATTTAACGTCCAGACTTATGCTGATGCACTGAAATAAGCATCTTAAGTCCAGACAGTTGGCCTATGCATCTCACCCCTTTCTATGTTTGTCAAACACAAGCAAGGTAAACCTAAGGTGTTGGTGAGATGCTCAACAACTAGTCCTATGGGTACATGCTTTCTAAGGATTCAAGAACTAGTCTAAGGCCAAAACTGTTTTTGAAAATCTAAAAATGGAAAGTTTTAAAAACAAACAAGTTTAACCTATAATTTGATAAAAACTATTTTGAAAGTATTTTTGAAAGATCCTAGTCTATTGAGCACATCCCTAATTTTCGTCGTAAGTTGCTAAATTCACTTTCAGGGAGTGGTTTTGTGAAAATGTCAGCTAAATTTGATTTGGACTCAATGTACTTGAGTTCAATATCACCTTTAGTAACATGATCCCTGATGAAGTGGTGTCTAATTTCAATATGTTTGGTTCTTGAATGATGCACAGGATTCTTGGTTAAGTTAATTGAACTTATATTATCAATTAATACTTTTACATTTGTGATATTTAAGTTGAAGTCTTTTAGAGTATGCATCATCCATAATAATTGTGCAACACATTCGCCTATAGCTATGTATTCTGATTCAGTTGTAGACAGAGCAACACAATGTTGCTTTCTACTAAACCAGCTAACAAGTGATGAACCTAATAATTGGCATCCACCACTTGTGCTTTTGCGGTCTAATTTGCATCCAGCATAATCTGAGTCAGAATATCCTATTAGTTCAAAATTATTTGTCCTAGGATACCAGATTCCTACATTTGTTGTTCCTTTAAGATATCTAAAAATTCTTTTAACCTGTGTCAAATGGGATTCCTTAGCACAAGTTTGGCACATACTAACTGCAAATAAAATATCGTGGCTTGCAGTTAAGTATAGTAGGCTACCTATTGCACTTCTATAATGTTTTAAATCAATTGGTTTTCCATTTGGGTCACTATCTAAGATTGTGTTTACTGCCATCGGGGTTTTTATTTCTTTTGTATTTTCCATTTCGAATTTTTTAAATTCTTTGGTGTATTTATGTTGAGAAATATAGTTTCCTTCATTTGTCTGTTTGATTTGTAATCCTAAGAAATAGGTTAGTTTTCCCACTAAGCTCATTTCAAATTCTTTTTCCATTAGATTAATAAATTCTTCTAAAAATTCTGAATTTGTTGAGCCAAATATTATGTCATCCACGTATATTTGTGCAATAAATATGTTTGTATTTAATGATTTAACAAACAAGGTTGGGTCAATTTGACCTTGTTTGAATCCTTTAGATGTTAGGTAAGATGTTAGCCTCTCATACCACGCCCTGGGTGCTTGTTTAAGTCCATATAGGGCTTTCTTTAATTTAAACACATAATCAGGGTGTTCTAGACTTTCAAACCCAGGAGGCTGACCTACATAAACCTCTTCTTTGATTAGTCCATTAAGAAAGACAGACTTAACATCCATTTGGTATAGTTTGAATCCCTTATGGGCTGCATAACTTAGTAACATTCTAATGGATTCTAATCTGGCTACTGGGGCATATGTTTCATCATAATCAAGTCCTTCAACTTGACTAAATCCTTTGGCAACCAGCCTAGCCTTATTTCTAGTAATTTCCCCAGTTTCACTTAGTTTGTTTCTGAATACCCATTTTGTTTCTATTATTTTCTTATTCTTAGGTGGTGGGACTAGGTCCCAGACCTCATTACGCTCAAATTGGGCTAGTTCTTCTTGCATGGCTATAATCCAATCTGGGTCTAGTAGGGATTCTTCCACAATTCTGGGTTCAATTTTTAAAATTAATGAAATTTGACTTAGGTTTCTAAAGGATGATCTGGTTTGAACTCCTAAGTCTGGGTCACCAATTATTTGATCAGTTGGATGGTTTGGGTTTACCCTTATTGTTTTAGGAGGTTGATTCTCTTGATGTTGTTCCTCGTCTTCATGACTTAGAGTTTGGTTGGTTTCTGGAACAAACTCAGTTGGTTGTGTAGGTTCTATGTCTTGTGTAGTTTCTTTAAATTTTACATTAGTAGTTTCTTCAATTTTTAAGGTAATCTTATTATAAATTCTGTAGCCTCTACTATTTAAGGAATATCCTAAAAAAATTCCATTTTCAATTTTAGAGGTGAATTTTCCTAAGTGTTCTCTTGTATTTAAGATAAAAACTGGGCACCCAAATACCTTAAAGTATTTTATGTTTGGTTGTTTATTATAGAACATTTCGAAGAAGGTTTTGTTATGAGTTTTGTTTATTGTTGTTCTGTTCTGTACATAGCAGGCTGTACTAACGGCTTCTGCCCAAAAATATTTAGGTAGGTTATACTCATTTAACATTGTCCTAGAAGCTTCAAGTAAGGTTCTATTTTTTCTTTCTACAACTCCATTTTGTTGGGGGTTTTAGGACATGAGAACTCATGATGGTAACCATTTTCTAGACAAAAACTGTTAAAGTTGTGATTTTTAAACTCTCCCCCATTGTCACTCCTAATTTTTTTTAATTTTAATATCTTTTTCGTTTTCAATCTGTTTGCAAAAGTTTGTAAGAATTTCAAAAGTTTCATCTTTATGTTTTAAGAATTTTACCCAAGTAAACCTAGAGTAATCGTCTATAATTACTAAACAATATAAGTTTCCATTAATGGATTTGACTCCATGGGAGTCAAAAAGATCTAAATGTAGAAGTTCTAAGATTGAGTTAGTTTGTGGTTGATTTGTTTGTTTGTGGGTTGATTTAGTTTATTTTCCTTGTTGACAAGCATTACATATAGTTGAATCTAAGTTAGGTAACTTTGGTAAGCCTTTTACAAATCCATTTAGTTTACTTATATTTCTAAAGTTGGTGTGAGACATTCTCCTATGCCATAACCAAGTTTCTTCTTTTTGTGTTAAATAACACTTAATGGAAGAAATGGTTAAGTTGATGACATAGATGTTGTCTTTTCTAAAACCTTTTAGGCTTATGGTAGGATTATCTAGATGTTTGATTGAGCATTCTGTAGATAGAAATTTGACCTTATACCTAGTATCACACAATTGACTTATACTTAGAAGATTATATTTAAAGTTTTCAACAAGTAAGACATTTGTAATTATAAAGTCTAATTTTAATTCAATATTACCTATATCAATTACCTTGAGTTTGCCGTTGTTTCCAAAGGCAACTGTTCCTAGGCTTTTGTAAGTGAGTTGAGTGAACTTGGTGTGATCTCCAGTCATATGTTTGGAGCAACCACTGTCCAAAATCCACTTGGTTTTCCTACAGTAAATAGGATTTCAAGTTAGTCTTTTGAGCATGCATTAATTTAAGTTTAAAATTAAAATTTGGAAATAATTTTTAAGTTTAAAGTAAAATTTTGATAATAGTTGTTAAGTTTAAAATTAAAATTTTGAAAATAATTTTTAAGTCTTAAATTTAAAATTTTGAAAATAATTTTTAAGTTTAAAATTAAAATTTTGAAAATAATTTTTTGAGTTTTAAAATTAAAATTTTGAAAATAATTTTTTTTAAGTTTAAAATTAAAATTTTGAAATTCATTTTTAAGTTTAAAATTAAAATTTTGAAAATAATTTTTTGAGTTTCAAAATTAAAATTTTGAAAATAATTTTTTTTAAGTTTAAAATTAAAATTTTGAAAATAATTTTTTTTAAGTTTAAAATTAAAATTTTGAAATTAATTTTTAAGTTTAAAATTAAAATTTTGAAATTAATTTTTAAGTTTAAAATTTAAATTTTGAAATTAATTTTTAAGTTTAAAATTTAAATTTTGAAATTAATTTTTAAGTTTAAAATTTAAATTTTGAAATTAATTTTTAAGTTTAAAATTAAAATTTTGAAAATAATTTTTAAGTTTAAAATTAAAATTTTGAAATTAATTTTTAAGTTTGAAATTAAAATTTTGAAAATAATTTTTTGAGTTTTAAAATTAAAATTTTGAAAATAATTTTTTTTTAAGTTTAAAATTAAAATTTTAAAATTAATTTTTAAGTTTAAAATTAAAATTTTGAAATTAATTTTGAAATTAAAAATTAAAAATTTGAAATTAATTTTTTAAGTTTAAAATTAAAATTTTGAAATTAATTTTTAAGTTTTAAAATTAAAACCTTGAAATTAATTTTTAAGTTTAAAATTAAAATTTTGAAATTAATTTTTAAGTTTAAAATTAAAATTTTGAAATTAATTTTTAAGTTTAAAATTAAAATTTTGAAATTAATTTTTAAGTTTAAAATTAAAATTTTGAAATTAATTTTTAAGTTTAAAATTAAAATTTTGAAAATAATTTTTAAGTTTGAAATTAAAATTTTGAAAATAATTTTTTTAAGTTTAAAATTAAAATTTTGAAAATAATTTTTTTAAGTTTAAAATTAAAATTTTGAAATTAATTTTTAAGTTTAAAATTAAAATTTTGAAATTAATTTTTAAGTTTAAAATTAAAATTTTGAAATTAATTTTTAAGTTTAAAATTAAAATTTTGAAATTAATTTTTAAATTTAAAATTAAAATTTTGAAATTATTTTTTAAATTTAAAATTAAAATTTTGAAATTAATTTTTAAGTTTAAAATTAAAATTTTGAAATTAATTTTTAAGTTTAAAATTAAAATTTTGAAATTAATTTTTAAGTTTTAAAATTAAAATTTTAAAATTAATTTTTAAGTTTAAAATTAAAATTTTGAAATTAATTTTTAAGTTTGAAATTAAAATTTTGAAAATAATTTTTTGAGTTTTAAAATTAAAATTTTGAAAATAATTTTTTTTTAAGTTTAAAATTAAAATTTTGAAATTAATTTTTAAGTTTAAAATTAAAATTTTGAAATTAATTTTTAAATTTAAAATTAAAATTTTGAAATTAATTTTTTAAGTTTAAAATTAAAATTTTGAAATTAATTTTTAAGTTTTAAAATTAAAACCTTATTCATCTCACCCGATCTATATTTTCAATCAGGGAATCCTATGATTTCGTGAGATGAAATTGGATTTTTAATTATAGAGTTTTGGTTTAACGTGTGTTAGATTCAGATTTAGTTTTGGTTTCCACAGATAGGCATTCTTCGGATAAACTTCTAAGTTTGGTGAGTCACATGGACATCATTAGAAGTAACCAACCTTTCGAGGTTTTCCGAATAGTCCTATCCACGGAACTTAGAACTAAATCTTGGTCTAACTGGTTAGGATTCATTTAAGGGTAGCTTCGGTCAGTTCCACTTGGCCAAATGCACTAGATCGAAGCCATATCTTTCTAGACATGCGATGCCCAAGCTTCCCTAACGTACTATCATCCAAAAATTTCACCAGTACCATGATTCAAGTTAAACTTGGTCTCTTTTTAACTAATCCTAATTACCCTGCCGGGTTAATTTGTTTTGGGTTACCCTGTCGGGTAGGTTAGTTTTGGAGGTGCCAGCTATTCTGGAGCCTCTCCCTGAATTATTGGCCATTAATTTAGATTTTGGTTTTAGGCTTGTGTCGATTCTTTTTATAGTTATAGTTAACTTGGTGATAATTTTGTTGATTTTTAAACTATTTAGATTTTGAATTTGATTTAGGTTTGTATTTTGGATTTTGGTTTGGTTTATACACTTTTATAATATTGATTAAGTCCTACTTGCGTGGTCAGACACGCTTTCGGAACCCAAGCTAAATTGGTTGACTTGTATTGGGTTATTAATGATTTGAAGGTTTTATTTGAATTTGACTTATATCCTAGTCCGGTTTTATTATAACATGCTTTTTGATTATTTAGGATTAGGTCTAAATTTTTTGATCTTGTTGTGAATTTTTCTAACATCTCCTTTAAATTCTTTATTTCATTTTTTAATGATAAATTCTCCTCCTCAAGTGTTAGATCTTGAGTTGGATTCGAATTTTTTAATTGTTCCTTGAGGTTCTGATTTTCCTCAAGAAGTAATTTGTTCTCATTTTCTACTTTGGTTAATTTACTATTTAAACAAGAAATGATTCTAAAAAATTTTTTGTTTAAATTAAAATATACCTCATTCGAGCCTTCGGAAACGAGTACGGACTCGTGGCTTGTTTCGGGTTCGGACTCGTCTTCATCTTCCGACTCATTTTCAGTTTCGGCTTGCGAGGTGGCTCTGATGTTTCTGCTCTTCTTCCTCCGATTCGTCCGAGGAGTCGTCCCACGTTGCTTTAAGTGCTTTCTTTTTGGTTGGCTTTGGTTTGTCGAACTTCAGTTTTGGACATTCGTTCTTGTAATGTCCCTTTTTGTTGCAGCCGTAGCAAGTCACGTTCTTTTGTTCTGAGGGAGAGCTGATCTTTTGAAGATCCTTTTTGCTGAAGCTCCTCTTTCTCCCGGTGAACATTTTTCTTACCAAGTTCACCATGTGTTCTTCGTTTTCGGAGTCTTGGTCAGATTCTTCTTCAAATTCAGGCTTACTTTTCTTTTCTTTGGAGGACCCTACAAATAGAGCTATACCTTTCTCGGCTCTAGCATTAGTTTGTTCATGTAATTCTAATTCACAGAAAAGCTCATCTAATTTTAAATTAGAAAGATCCTTAGAAATTTTGTAGGCATCCACTATTGATGCCCATAAACTATTACGTGGAAAGACGTTTAATGCGTACCTTATTAAGTCTCTGTTCTCCATCTGGTGGCCTATCGCATGAAGCCCGTTGAGGATGTCCTTGATCCTCGCGTGTAGTTGATTCGCTGTTTCTCCTTCCTGCATTTTTATATTAAAAATTTTATTTAAAAATAGGTCTCGTTTTGTTACCTTAGCGTCGCTCGTTCCCTCGTGCAGTTCGATCAACTTGTCCCATAGCTCTTTAGCGTTCTTGTGTGGACTGACTCTGTTCAGTTCTTCTCTTGTCAATCCGCACTGTAGAGTGTTGATTGCTTTATTTTCTGTTGATGCTTTTTTCTTGAGATCTGCTGTCCAGTCTTCTGGATCCACTAGATTCCCGGCGTTGTCCACTAGAATTTTGTAGGGTCTCGTGATGCTCATCCACTGGTCGAAGTCTGTTTTGAGGTAGACCTCCATGCGCTTCTTCCAGTAAGGGAAGTCGTCCCCGTTGAAGAGTGGAGGTCGCACTGTGCTGAATCCTTCTTGTTGGGACATTCTGTGCACAGGTAAATAACCAGAAAAAAATCCCAAGACTTGGTCTTGGATTAGTAGTGCGGGAAGAGAAAAAAATAGAAAAAAAATCTAGATTCGTGTTGCACTAATTTAAATTGTTTAGAGAAATATTAAGTTAACGAAACACCAATTTTAAAGTTAATTAAAAAAAATTCACCCCCTGTCTGATTGGTGGTTGCACCAAATCAGAGCGGTACCTGCTCTGATACCACTTGTAGGACCGTTAGATTCGATAGAGGGGGGGTGAATATCGATTCGAAAAAGACGAGTATAATCGCAGCGGAAAAATAAAATAGACACAGATATTTTTACTTCGTTCGGAGCCTGTTGTTGGTGCAAAATCCCTCAGGTCAAGGTTGACCTGGTTAACCAAGCTGAGTCTTGGTTTGGGTTTAGATGTTTGACAATAAGATATTGATCGAAGAAGAGTCAAGTAGGTCAAGGTTGACCGGATACTTGACTAGGAAGTCCTAGTGAGTGAAGCTAGGCAGAAGGAAATCCTAGTGAGTGAAGCTAGGTGGAAATCCTGGTGAGTGAAGCCAGGTGAAAGTCCTAGTAAGTGAAGCTAGGCAGAAGGAAGTCCTAGTGAGTGAAGCTAGGCAGAAGGAAATCCTAGTGAGTGAAGCTAGGTGAAAGTCCTGGTGAGTGAAGCCAGGTGAAAGTCCTAGTGAGTGAAGCTAGGCAGATGGAAAACCCTAGTGAGTGAAGCTAGGTGAACGTCCTGGTGAGTGAAGCCAGGCAAGGAAGGAAATCCAGATGGATCAAGGATGATCGGACATCTGGTGTTGGGAAGTCCAAGTAGGTCAAAGGATTGATGGATACTTGGCAAGAGGAAGTCCAGATGGGTCAAGGTTGACCGGACATCCGGTGGAAGTCCAAGTAGGTCAATGGAGTGACCGGATACTTGTCACGACGAGTAAAAGTCCAAGTGGGTCAGGATTGACCGGACACTTGGTGGGGAGTCCTAGCGTCAAGGGAGTGACCGGATGCGAGGCATGATGTACCAGTCAAGGTTGACCGGATGTTGGTTAGAGGTTTGGGACTTGGTTTTGGGCAAAATTGGTCGGATCGATCCGTGGATCGATCCAGCGTGGATCCAGATCACAGATCCGTTCTGGCTCGATCGAAGCTCGGATCGATCCGTGATCGATCAGGTCCCGATCGATCGGCCGATCGATCGGGACGAGTCTTCGCGCGATAAGCGCCGGATCGATCCGTGGATCGATCCAGCGCTTCTCGATCAGACGCTCGGATCGATCCGTGGATCGATCCAAGCCTCCCGATCGATTCGGAAATTGAATCGATCGGGATCCGACCGGCGTCGGGTTTAAAGCCGCAGGCGAGCGTGGTCTTCGCAATCCTTTACAAGCTCTCTCAGATTCATTCCAGCTCCTCCACAGCTCTCTACAAGCACGTGATCGCCAGTTCTTGAAGGTTCTTGGAGGCTTTCCAAGTCAAGAGGCGGATCTATTGCAAGAGGAAGAAGTTAGGGTTAGGGTTTTTACTGCACATCTTGTAAGCTTTTGCTTAACTTGTATTTCCCTTTCTTCTTCTTGTATTGAGAGTGTTGTAGGGCTTCTCCGCCTTTGGTAGTTACCATAAAGGAGTGTTATTCATAGTGGAGGGTGTGTGCGTTGGTGTGGATCCTTGGATTAGTCACCTCTTGTGAGGTGGATACCAAGTAAAATCCTAGTGTTAGCGTTTTGTGTTTGTTTCTGTATTTTCCGCTGCACATCCAAGAAGAAACAAGCAACACCAAGCAACGCCAAGCAACGAAGCGCACCGAGCGAACGCGACGAGCTATTCACCCCCCCCCCCCCTCTAGCTACTTTTGGTCCTAACACCTGTGACGACTCCTACTCGAAGGCCCGTGGTCCTTGACCACTTTCGTTGGGCAATCACTAACAAGTCGAAATATGATTACAGAATAAGTACAGGAAATGCTAGTAATAAAGCAATACCGACAAAGAAAAATTAAATAAAACCGGAAGAGCACTTTTGTCGGAGCGTAGTTGACGTCGCACTTGAACGTCGAGCAGCAAGATCAGCAGTAGAAGAGTTCTCAGAAAAAGTTGATTCTGAAGTTCCTGCCTGGGGCTTCTTTTATATGCTGTTCCGGGCGCCTGGAATGTGACGTATCTGCTCAAACCAAGATGCTCCACGTGGCGACGACTTTCGGATAAAATTCGCCTTCCGGGCGCCCGGACCACCTGTTTCCAGAAACTCCTTTCCTGCAAAACAAGGTTAGTCCGAGGTAAATATACATCCTGCAAAACAAATTGTTAGCACAGTTTAAAGATGGATTAAAAAAGTATGACTTAGATTCCGTCTTTCCGAGACCGGAATCTAGTCACGATCTCGACTTAGACATCCGAAATGGATCTAAGTCGGATCGACGCCTAATGTCCCCTTCCCGGGAACGCGTCCTCACAGTCACTCCCCTCCAGTGACGTCCGGTCAGCCCGTCGACCCGTCTGGACTTCTCGCCAGCTATCCGGTCAGCCCGTCGACCTAGCTGGACTTCTCGCCAAGCGTCCGGTCAGCCCGTCGACCCGCTTGGACTTCTCGCCAACTATCTGGTCAGCCCGTCGACCTAGCTGGACTTCGTGCCAGACATCCGGTCAGCCCGTCGACCTGTTTGGACTTCTCCTGCACACTCGATCAAAGTGTCAGACAACAATAAGACTAACTTAACCTATTTGTCATTCATCAAAACCTGGGTTAAATCGTTAGTGCTAGTCGCACCAACAGAAGGGACCAAGGCTTCTAAGAAGCCTAGAAAGGTCCTTAGGAAGGTATCTAGGGAAGTTATCCCTAGTGAGTACCTAGAGCATCCAAGGAGCACCAATAGGTTTTGGGTTCCTAGGAGCATATTCTCTACACCCTAGATGAGTTTAGAGAGTGTTAACTCTATTTGGAAGGGTAGTTAACCCAACCTTGTTAAAGTTGACACTTGAGAGCATTTTCAAGGTTATTGTTAACTTTTGAAAATGAAAAGGTTTATTGGGTTACTCTTTGAAATAGTGATATATGTGCCAAAATTTGAAGAGTTGAACTCAATCTAAATTGACATACTTAAGAAAAGTATAAGGAAAATTGAGTTAGAATTTTGATACTTTCTTAAGGAATTAAAAGAAAACTCATGCTTTAGTCAAATGTAATTAAGCTTTGAAGGGATAAAAGGTGCCAAGTGTGAGGATTTGAAATTAGGTTAAATTGGCACACTTGGGAAAGCAAATCTGAGTCTCAAATCTAAGATGTTTACTCCTTGGAAGAGTAAGTTGTGCCAAACTTTAAAGGATCACACTTAATGTAAGTTGGTACACTTGGAAAAATGATAAGAAATGTCTAGTTGAGATATTAGTATGTTCTTAAGGGATTAAGAGTAACATTAAGTCTCAATCTAAATGTTTGATCCTTAAAAGGAGTAATTTGTGTCAAAGCTTGAGGAGTTGAATTTAATTTAAATTGACACATTTAGAAAAGGATAAGAAATGCCAAGTTGGGGTTTTGGCATTCTCTTAGAAGGTTAAAGGCAAATCTAAGCCTCAATTTGATTTCATTTACTCTTTGAAAGAGTAAAATGTGTCATACTTTGAGGAATTTGTTTAATTTAAAATGACACAAATTTAGAAAGGGAAAAAGAAATGTCAAAATTGGGTTTGACACTTTCTTGATGAAATTGGGCAATCTAGGATTTAATTTTAAGGTTTAGCTAAGAATTAAGGATGCTTAGATAGATTATCTAGGTACATTTTATTTATGCTAAAATGTCATGTTTGTTTGCCTATCATATGTCATGACATCATGTGTCGCATTCATTCTTATTATGAAAAACACAAAAATACCATGTTATGTCATACATACATCATGTAGTTATAGAAAATTTTATTTTGAAAATTATTTCTTTTTGATGTATGTCAGAATATATCATGCATCATGTTAATTTCCTTGTAATTAAGGACAAAAAGGCATTTACTAAAAATGGTAAATATCCCAACAAGTGGAATTATATCAAATGACATCCTAGGTGGATGGTCATAAATTTCATAATGCCTAGATAGATATGCATGATCCCTTAGTTTAGGGCAAAACTAAATTTACATCTCACAAAGAACCATAAGGTAACTTGTATGTGTTTTAGTACACATTAGATACAAGTGAGATGTTAGGATGGTGAAAAAAACTCAAGATGTTGATTTAGTGCATCTTGCTGAGTTTTATGTTCATTAAAACATATAGTTATGTGTCTTCCAATTATTGGGAAAGCTAATGTACAAGTCATGTGCATTGAGCCCAAAGAACATGGTTGGATATTAGTTTTGAAAAATGATTTCAAAATGTTTTTGAAAAATCTTGGTGAAGACTATCTGTTGATAGTAATCATCATTGAATAGTTAGATACAAACTTGAAGAAAACGCTAAAGTTTTTGCAAGTTTTCAAATTTGTGTCAATCTTTGAAAATAAGAAGTATTTTCATAGAAAACTATTTTTCCTTGATAAAGAATACCCTAAAAATGTCTACATGAATTTTCACAATTTTTAGAATTTTGGGGGAGTTTCTGAATTTCGCTGGAATTGAATTTCAGGAAATCAGAAACCCAATCGATCAGCCGATTAATTGGGAAGCCATTTCCCACGAACATAAGGGTATTGAATCGATCAGTCGATCGATTGACCCAGGCTGGATCGATTCAGAGGGCATTTCTGCGAGCAGTAGCTTGCGGAATCGATCAATAGATCGATTAAAGTGATGTCAATCGATTGAGTCCCAACTTCAATCGATTGGGAAGTTTGATTTTGGCTAGAAAAGTCTGATTTCAGCACTTCAAGTCACTTCGAGTCCCAGTGACCACTCCAAACCCCTTAGAATACATTTGTATATGTTTAGGGGGAGTTTTTCATGATAAAAATAAGTATGGATTGGTTAAGAGAAACCAAAGTGAAGTTTAGGATAAGGTTTAGTTTCAATTCTGAATTTTGGAACCTTAAAACTTCAAGTTTTGGTTTTCAAGGGTTATTAACCATTCTTAACCCTTTGGCATATATTTGTATCCATTTAGGGAGAGTTTTCATGTTAAAAGCAAGTATGTTTTGGTTAATGTAGATTTAGGTGAAGTTTAGGTTGAGGTTTAGTTTCATTATTGAAGTTTGAACCTCAAAACTTCGAGTTTTAGTTTTCCTAATTATTTATGAACCCCAAGTTATTGTTAGTGCAATGATAGAAGATTGACCATGTTTTTAGGGGGAGTTACTCTTTGAAAACATAAAAATCTTTTCAAAGACCTTGGAAGGGGGTTAAACCTTCGTCATGAATTAATACTCAAGGTCGAGTATTGGAGAGCAATGGAGGATTGGTTATCTTCATTGCTAGGATAATAAATGCTCTCGGACGAGCATTGTGGAGTAGATTACGGCTCAAGGGGGAGCATTGGGTTAATGAAGGGGATCAGACCTTCATTGGTAAAGTGAGAAATGCTCTTGGATGAGCATTGAGAAGAAGATTATTGCTCAAGGAGGAGGATTGAATACAATGAATGGGAGCTTCATTGGGAAGTTGATGAATGCTCTCGGATGAGCATTGTGAAGTGAAGTAGAGCTCAAGGGGGAGCGTTGGCGGCAATGAAGAATATGAGATCTTCATTGTAGGGTTGTTAACAACATATGAGGTTGTAAGCAATGTAGAGTTAACTCTTATGGAGAAGAGTTAGTGTTCAGTTTTTGATGTGTGACAAAGGGGGAGAATAGAAGGTTAAGTTAGACCTTCATCCCAAGTAGGGGCAGTTTGCCCTCTAGGAAAGGGAGAGAACGAAGGAAACCTTCATTCATGACTTGTTATGAAGAGATTAAGGCTATGAGATTTAGCCTTGTGATAAAGAAGAGGTTAAGGCTAGATTTAGCCTTATGATTATGAAGAGATTAAGGCTATGAGATTTAGCTTTGGTATAAAGAAGAGCTTAAGGCTATGGGATTTAACCTTGGTATAAGGAAAATGTTAAGGCTATGGGATTGAGCCTAACTTAGAGGAATTGTCAAACATCAAAAAGGGGGAGATTGTTGGGGTAATTTTCCTAGGTCAAGTTTGACCAGTTTGACTAATCTTGAGTTGAGTCAAGCTTGAGTCGGGATTTGAGTTTTGATGTTTGACAATATATGGAGATTGCTAGGGCAATCATCCGGTTGACAATATATGGAGATTGCTAGGGCAATCGTCCGGTTGACAATATATGGAGATTGCTGAGCAATCGTCCGAGGGTGGAGATGGTCAAGGAATTGATCAGGTTGATGAGAAGACAAGTCAAGTGGGTCAGTGTTGACCAGAGACTTGACCAGGAAAGTCCTAATTGGAGGTTAGGTAAGAAAGAAGTCAAGTAAGTCAAGGTTGACAGGAGACTTTATTGGGAAAGTCCTAATTGGAGATTAGGCAAAGGTAAGTCCAACAGGAAAGTTGGCAAGAGTAAAAATCCAAGTAAGTCAGTGTTGACCAGACTTGGTGGTGAAAGTCCTGATAAGTGAGATCAGGCAATTGGAAAGTCCAAGTGTGATCTTGGCAAAAGGAAAGTCCTGGTGAGGAGCCAGGCAACTGGAAAGTCCAAGTGTGATCTTGGCGAAGGGAAAGTCCTGGTGAGGAGCCAGACAATTGGAAAATCCAAGTATGATCTTGGCAAAACAAGTCCTAGGGTGATTTGGCTAGGAGAACTCGATAACTAGGATGAGACTGAAGGAAACTCCTGAAGGCAAGGCGTGAAGGATGAGAGATATCCGAGGGACGCAAGGCTGATGGAGGAGGCTAGAAGGCTAGTTCGAGGTTGGTCGGGTATGGGCCAAATGCTAGGCATGAAGACCCAACAGGTCACGGTGGACCGGGAGTTGGGTTTGGGAGTTTGGACTTGAGTTTGAGTCAAGTCCAGGCTGGTCAATCGATCGGGCGATCGATTGAACCAGGGTCCAATCGATCAGTGGATCGATTGGAGTATGCTGCGAAGGAAGGAATGACCTAATCGATTGGTCGATCGATTGAGACCATATTTCGTGAGCACAGAGCCCTTCCCAATCGATCGGGCGATCGATTGGGAGCTGCTAATCGATTGGGCAAGGGTGTTCTCGCGCGATCGCGAGAAGCACATAATGCTTCTGGATCGATCCACCGATCGATCCAGATGTTCCCAATCGATCGGTCGATCGATTGGGATTCGACCGTTGCGCGGGATGCAGGTGATGGACGGCTAGGATTGTACGGATGTGACATGGCAATCGATTGGGGTTGATCTCAATCGATTGGGAACACTATATATAGCCTGGGCGGAGCGTTTTCTTCGCCAGATCTTTGCGATCTTTTGTGCAGCTCTTCAGCGATTTTCACCAGCGATCTTCTCCAAGATTCTTGCCAGTTCTTGAGGGTTCTTGGAGTGCATCTCCAAGATTCAAGAGGCAACCACAATAAGCAACAAGTAAGCAAGAAGAAGTGTATATTTCATTTGTATTCGTGTATTTTCTTCTTGTGTGAGTGTTGTAGTGTTGTGTGGGTTTGTACGAGGCTTCTCCGCCTCCGGCTGCGACCGAGAAGGAGTGTTTCATAGTGGAGGAGTGAGTCGGTGTGTGGATCCTTGGATTAGTCACCTCATTTTGAGGTGGATACCAAGTAAACCCTAGGTGTTGGCATTGTGTGTGTTGTATTTTAGTTTCGGCTGCATATCAAGACAACGCAAGCACAAGTGCACAACGAGACGCTATTCACCCCCCCTCTAGCGGGCACAAAGGTCCCAACATTGACTAGTTCATCTTTTGTATAGATCTTGAAAAACCAAACACAAGTGGTTATCGGTTTTAAGTTATCGTTTTTGTTATCGATTTTATTGTTCGATTTCATGTTTCGATATTGTTTTCTATTGAGGTCTCTATAGTTAAACCTAATTTACTGTAAGAAGTTAAATATCCAATTTCTTTGTGAGACTTTGTCTAGAAAGTGGTGGATGATCCCATACTCAAGAAGGCCTAGAGCCTCGTCATGTTTAACCTGGAATCCGATCTTTGAAATATATATTTGAAAACTTTTGTAATATGGTTTAACTTAGGAAGATCACATTGGTTAAACTTGGAGTAAAAATGTTAAGTATCGTTTCCAATCCAAGTTTAACTTCTGAAGGACAATTTGGATTAATGATGTTAAGCATCGTTTGCAATCCAAATTTAACTTCAGTAGAGCACATGGATAGCTAGGATAGTTCTATGCTTGTACAAATTTTTGTATAGGGGAACTAGGACGGTATTCCGAGTAGCAACCAACACGGAGGTTTCATGGTCGTTCGCGCCCTCGCCTCCTCCCAGATGCAGGCAAGGCGACCTCGGATGTAGACTTGATGTGAGGAGACCTGGGCTGGTCACCTGGTGCGAGAAGATCCTCAGTCGGCAGGCGAAGGGTGGCAGTGATGGATCGTTTCCCGCCCGGCACCGATTGAGCGGAGGCAGACGGACCGAACGCTTGAGCAGGGGGGACTGGAAGAATTACGGATCGGGTTATCCTCCACCTAGCCGGAGGAAGTGAGGTGATCGGCTGAACGAGGAGCGGCTCTTGCAACTCAGCCACGAACGGAGTCCGCTCGGAGGAAGTGACCTCCACCGTTGCGGGAGCGGCTAGAGACTGGGTGCTTCCTCTTGTAGAGGCTTGGACGGCCGAGGTAGCGGAACGGGAAGGGGCGTCCGTTTGACGTCTCTTGTGGGAGAGCGGTACTTCGTCGCCTGAGGACCCCGAACCCTCAGCAGGGATGACGGGTGGCACCTCTCGGACCAATCCTAGGTTGGTTGCCCCTCCTGCACTGGGCGTCCGAGCGACGGTCCGTTGCTCGCAGTTGTAGTTTCCCCAACTGTGCCCTCTTGTGAGCCGACAGGGGTCAGGCCGAGCTGCTCCATTTCCTTGGCCGCAACTGCTTCAATCTCAGTTTGCTTGGCCTTCATAATGTCGGTTGCTCGGGGCGCGCAATATGATGTCGACTGTAAAAGAAGAACAGAATCAGTTAGATTCAAAGGAAGAAGGTTGAGAAATGTCATACCTAGGTTGCTCGGGAGTTTCACTCGGATCGGACTCAGTCCGAACATGTACATCACGCCCTCTAGCAATAACTTATGAATGTCGAATTTCAGCCCGACCAACATGTTAGCAGTGTGGAGGTAATCGGGTTGAGATCAAGTTGAGTAGGGAGCCCGACCTGCCATTTGGTCCGGAAGCTACGTGATCCGCTCGGGACGCTTTACCTTTTCTTGCGTCCCGCACAGGAGCCTCGTCTGAAGAAGAACTCCTGTCTTGGTTTGCGTGAGCAATCTCTGAGAGTGTTTGAAATAACTTCCGGTGAAATGCAATGGGCGTTGGTGGGACCTCTCTTGGAGTCCCGGCCGGCATTTTATTCTGTCCCCATATGGAGAGTTGCTCCGACCGGTCCTCGTGCGCCGCTCGGCCGCCCGAGTCCGACGTCGTTTGCTGCGCCAGCCGATCGACTAGTGTCTTCTGTTGCTGTTGTTCAGCTATCTTTGTCGCTTGCATTTGAATGAGCGCATTGAGCTCCTCTGGAGTGAGCGTCACAGTGTGAAGACGTCCAGCTTCTTCCAACTCCTCAGCTCGGATTCAGATACGTTCCTACAAACGATGCCACTTCCAAATAATTATTATTCTTAGACCAGGAAAAAAAAAATCCTCTACAATGCACATGGAGTTATTTTATATGACGTCTGCACTTTGAAAATTTGAGTCGATCACGCTCAATTAGCAACATGTTAATTTCACAATTAGCGATGCAATGCTAAAATTGCAAATGACATTGCTACAGCACATACTTAATTCCCCATATTACCAAGTGCATTTAAGTGATAATAAGTAATAGTTAGGAGTGTAAATGAATCAAGCCGCTCGCGAGTTATTCGAAGTTCGATTTAATAAAAGTTCGTTTGAGCTCGTTTAATGAGGCTCGTTAAGATAAACAAACCAAGCTCAAGCTTCGTAATATTCGACTCGTTAGCTCGTGAACACGCTCGTTAAGTTCATTAAGCAACTTTTAAATAAAAATAATAATAGTTTTGATATTGAATTTATAGATTTTACACTCTACTTATGAAAAATATAGATAAATATATTAAATTTACTTATTAGAATAAAATTATAAATTTTAATAATAATATTATAATTTTCTCTAAATATATAATTTAATTTTTAATGAATATTTAAATTTATGATTTATATTTATTAAGCTCGTTTAGGCTCGATAAAAGTTCGAATAAGCTCGTGAGTCATGAATATATTCGTTAAATAAAGTCCGAGTTCAGCTCGATTATAAACGAGTCAAGCTTAAATATTCAAGAGTTCGACTCGACTCGACTCGATTAGACCCCTAATAATAGTCAATGCGCCCACGAATAAGAGATAGTATAAAATACTTAAAGAATAAATAAAAAAATCATAATTCGAATTTAATAGAAATGAGTATTTTAAAAATCTATCACTAAATATTTAAATATTATATTTTAAATTTACTAATAAATAAACTAAACAAGAAGCTAAGACCAGACGAGGCGGACCGGCGGATAGGTATCAATTTCGCAAGATAAGCGGATAGATATCAATTCCTCTGCACATGATCGTCCAGCGTGGGCAGTAAATGCTCGATGAGCCCCGCATTGAGTATTTGTTGTCTGGGTCCGCCGCTACTTAACCTGCGATGGAGGCTTCCTGCCCTTTCTGATAAAGTGGTCGCGCTGTTTTGCTCTCGCAATTAAGGCAGTAGTTGGGTAGATGGAAAATTGATTGATCGACGAGCACAAGAGTCAATGCTATCTCCATCTCGATTGTCTAATTTCCAAAGATGAATGGATCCAAGCAATGGCCACAATTTAACAGGGTTCGACTTGTTCACTTGTACACCAGCTCGAAAGGATATTTCTCCAATATCCATCGTAATCACGTCCAATTCAAACTTCTATCCAGAGATGAGCGAGTGAACTGTTTCAGAAAGAAACGAAAATTTGATTAGGCAGGTAGGATGGTTTTAGGTGATCCCCGAGAAAATTAAAGCTGAAGGGCATCGGCTACATATATGGAATCAAATTAATTAGCTGGCCGAAGAAATGAATGCCGTGGCTAGCTTCGATTCTATGTTTATTATACTTCGCGCATAATCCAGTGCTGAGAATCCGAGTCGCTCCGTCGGCGTCGATCGCCTGTTGTCGCCGATGGCAGCTGGCTCCCGCGATCGCAACGGCAACCGCCATGTAGTCGCCTGCGACGACTTTAGTCCTTCGTTCCGCGTCGAGGTCGATCTTTCCCTGTTTGTGTCGGGCAACCCGCCGTTCCAATTCGTCCTCGCCTTCCGTGATCTCTCCTACGCCGTCCCCCAGTCCGGCAGGGTTTCGTGCCATCGAATCGCGGCGGCGGACCCAGAGCAACCTCTTCCCGAGAAGAGAATGCTTTTGGACTCTATCACCGGCGAGGTGAGGACGGGGGAGGTCTTCGCCGTGCTCGGAGCCAGCGGCTCCGGTAAGTCCACCTTCATCGACGCCCTCGCGAACCGCATCGAGCGGACCAGCCTCGGAGGCAGCATCACGCTCAACGGGGAGGCCTCCGACGGCCAGTTGCTTAGGGTGATCTCCGCATACGTGATGCAGGACGACCTCCTGTTCCCTATGCTCACCGTGGAGGAGACGTTGTTGTTCGCCGCCGAGCTCCGGCTGCCTCGGTCGGTCACCGCGACGAAGAAGAGGGAGCGTGTGCAAGCGCTCATCGACCAGCTCGGGTTAAGGTCGGCAGCCAAGACGATCGTCGGCGACGAAGGCCACCGCGGAGTGTCGGGCGGTGAGCGCCGGCGGGTGTCGATAGGCACCGACATCATCCACGATCCCGTCATCCTCTTCCTGGACGAACCCACGTCGGGGCTCGACTCCACGAGCGCCTTCATGGTGGTCAAAGTGCTCCAGAAGATTGCGCGCAGCGGGAGCATAGTGGTCATGTCGGTGCATCAGCCGAGCTATAGGATTCTCACCCTCCTCGACCGCCTCCTCTTGCTCTGCCGCGGCCAGACGGTCTACAGCGGGCCGCCGCAAGATCTCTCCGCCTTCTTCCAGCAGTTCGGCCGTCCGATCCCTGAGGGACAAAACCCGACCGAATTCGCCCTGGATCTCGTTCGAGAGCTCCAGGGCAATGAAGCCGACGGCGCCGGCGCCCTCGTCGAGTTCAACAGGCGCTGGCAAACCCGTGTGCCGACCCCTGCCGATGAAGACCCATTAATGTCTCTGAGAGAAGCCATGAACAATAGCATCGAGCGCGGCAGGCTCTTCGGCAGCACAAGGATCACCGTCGACGACGGAGACATCTCTCCCCTGATTTCGTCGCTGCACAAGTTCGCGAACCCGCCTTGGAAGGAGGTGTTGGTCCTGTCTAAGAGAGCCTTCACCAACATGAAGCGGATGCCGGAGATCTTCGCGTTCCGCCTAGCCACCGTGATCGTCTCCGCCTTCGTCCTCGGCACTATCTTCTGGCGGCTGGGTAACACGCCTAGGGACGTGACGGAGCGGCTTGGCTTCTTCGCCATCGGCATAACCACCGTCGTCTTCACCTGCGCCGACGCCCTGCCGGTCTTCATTCAGGAGCGCTACATCTTCATGCGCGAGACCGCCTACAACACCTACCGCCGCTACTCCTACGTCCTCTGCAACGCCATCGTCAGCTTCCCGTCGCAGATCGTGCTCTCGGCCGCCTTCGCTTCCTTGACATTCTTCACGGTCGGCCTCGCGGGCGGCGCCGAAGGGCTCCTCTTCTTCTTCCTCATCGTGCTGGCCTCCTTCTGGGCCGGCAGCGGATTCGTTACTTTCCTCTCCGGCATCGTGTCGAGCGTGGTGCTCGGATACTCCATGGCGGCAGCGATTCTATCCTACTTCTTGCTCTTTAGCGGCTTCTTCATCACCAGGGATCGGATACCGGATTACTGGGTGTGGTTCCACTACCTCTCCGTGATGAAGTACGCTTACGAAGCGGCGTTGCTCAACGAATTCGGCGGCAACTCGGACAAGTGCTTCTCGAGGGGCGTGCAGATATTCGAAGGCACGTCTATCGGCAGCTTGCCGATGGAGGCGCAGCTGCGGGTGCTGGGAGCGATCGGCAACACGCTGCAGATGAACTTGAGCAGTGAGAGCTGCATCGTGAGAGGGCCGGACGTGCTGCAGCAGCAGAAGGTTAACCAACTCAACAAGTGGGAGTGTCTGGTGGTGACCTTCGCCTGGGGCTTCGTCTTTAGAATCCTTTTCTATATCAGCCTCTTGTTGGGCAGCAAGAACAAGAGAAGGTGAAATTACGTCGACGCTCTATTTCTCTCTTATATATTTCGGTCATTTTAATTTGTTTGTTGATTAAATTTCGCAACCAAAGTATAATAAATTGAGTGAACTTTGTGAACCAGGGAGAAAGGATAGGTACTTCACGATAAATTCAGCCTACAAATTAGAGTTGTCACTGATATATAGAAATACAAATGTAACTGGCTAATTAAATCCATTTAAAACTTATATTAGAATGACTAAGTAGGTCAAATCTATTTCATTTGCAATTTTGACATTAACATCTTCAGTTAACACAGTAAATATCATCTTTTTTAACTTTATTCGTTTTAATTGAGTCTACATTGATATATAATTAATAAATCATCAGAAACATTTAGAGTGAGATGTTCTTTCCATAGCCTAGTAAAAGATGAAGTTGTTTTACTCTGTTTTCGTTCTCGCTACCAACATGCAACGGAGAGTTCTGAGTCGGGCCATACCTGCTCAGTTTCAAATACTTGTACTGTTCTTCCCTAGCAAAGCCCGACTTTTTTTTGTGGGTAAAAGAAGAAAGTGCTTCAGATTCTAAGAAAATGATAGAATGAACGAGTTTTTTTTCATATATCCATCATCAAAATCATATGTTGGGGTGTAAGGATGAGCAGAGAAGACAGCAACACAATAAGGAATCAACATAAACACGATAAGTGCATAGTTCAGATTATAGCCTTCACCAGTGAGAGATGGTGAACTGATTTTAATTACCTTGGGGCCAATAACTTCTTTCGTACAATGAGAACTGTTGTAGAAAGTGTAAGTGTAGAATGCAAAAGAAGATTTCAACTTAAATATCACACCAGTGCCTAAATAAAAATACAAACTATATAAGTGATCTCATTTTTGTCGATATCATTCATAAAATATGATGGTAAAAGATGAATACGTTTGTCCCAGTGTCCTCGCCAACCCGCCCCAGTGTCAACACGGAAGAGGTAAATCACGGGCGACTACTAACCTTTGGAACAGTGACTAGCACATAAGGGAAGCATTTGCCTCGACTTTGCCGAGATTCGAACCCAAGACCTCATGATGACATATCACTCGTAAAACATGACCTCATGATGGCATGTAGAGGTAGTTCTCCGAGCGTAGCCGAGTTAATCACTATATGATAGATTTATAAAAATGGACAAGAATAGAATTTTGACGAAGTTGATAGATCTAATCTTCCAGTCAAGAGATGATCATCACTCATGCTAATCGACTGGGTTCACCCTGGTGAATTAATCAATCGAATGATTGACGTTCGCACCGACCAACTATTAATACACAGGGAAGATAAAGAGTTGGGGAAGATATTATATACCATTAATATACGAGGAAGACAAAAAGTTGGGGAAGACATTATCCACCATTAATATGGAAAGATAAAGAGTTAGAGAAGCCATTATCCACAGAGCACAAAAACTTGAAGGTCACGTGGGGCGAGTCGTCATCAGAATCAGATCTAGAGTATGCTGAACTTGTGTTGATGGCAAGTCATCAGGAGAAGAGCATAGACGAAGGGGGAACCTCCTCAGAAGAAAGCTACAGCGAGGAGGAACAAACAGACTTCAGAGCAGATCTGGTAAGTAAGGTATGTTTACTATTTTTGACCAGTTGTATTAAGGTATTAAATCTATGAGTAAATGCTTGTATAAACTTAAATTTAAAAATGATATTTTGAAAAAGGAAATTGTAGAATTGAAATCAATTTTAGTAAAAAACATGCACTTTAGAAATGTATGACAAATTAAAAGATGAAAATGAAAAATTAAAGGACCAAATTGAAAAAACAAGAAACTCTACATGTTTCAATCAAAATACACAGAAAAATTATAGAGGCTTAAATCAGTATCTTAAATATCACAAGGGTCAAATTAGAAAATTAACAAAGGAATTGTTAGGGTGAATAACTCGTCGCGTTCGTCGTCTTGTTTCGTGATGATGATATACAGTGGAATTAAACACGAAACACTCTTACAACACTAACACGAAGGATTTACTTGGTATCCACCTCAAGAAGAGGTGACTAATCCAATGATTCAGCCCTCACTCACTGGTCCACTATGAAAACACTCATTTACGGTAACTATCGAAGGCGAAGAAGCCTTATACAAACTCTCAATACAACAAGAAGAAAATACAAGCAAAATACAAACAATCTCTTACAAAATTTACAACATGAAACCCTAGATTTGCTTATTCTTGTTGTGTGGAACGCCTCTTGACCTTGGAAGTGCAGCAACACTTTGCTCTAAGAAGTTTCAAGAACTGGCATGAACCTGTGAGAAATAATCGCAAGAAGTGGAGAGGAAGAGATGCAGAGTCGCTGTGAGGAAGACGACTTTAAACTTGGCGCTTCCTTCGCAACGGTCACAACCCAATCGATTGACCAATCGATTAGGGAGGCTTGAATTGACCATGATTCAGAGCGCCTCTGTGCTCTCTAGAATAAGACCTAAATCGATCAACTGATCGATTCAAGCTTCCTCGCGATCACGCGAGAAAACCAACTCTAATCGATCGACCGATCGATTGGGCTGCTGCTTGTTGTAGCATTCTCCCAATCGATCGGTTGATCGATTGCCCCAACCTTGACTTGCATAAACTCAAGTCCAAGGTTTCCAAACCCAACATCCGGTCAACCGTGACCTATTGGGACTCCTTCTTCCTAGCATCTGGTCAACCTTGACCTGCTGGGACTTCTTCACCAAGTGTCCGGTCAATCCTTTGACCCACTTGGACTTACCGTCTTGTGCCAAGTGTCCGGTCCTCCATGACCCACTTGGACTTCCACCAGATGTCCGGTCACCCTTGACCCATCTGGATTTCCTCGTGCCAAGTATTTGGTCAATCCTTTGACCTACTTGGGCTTACCAACACCAGGTGCCCGGTCAACCTTGATCCAGTTGGATTTCCACATGCCTGACTTCACTCACCAAGTCTTTCTATCTGCCTGGCTTCACTCACCAGGACTTTCACCTAGCTTCACTCACTAGAGTTTTCACCTGGCTTCACTCATCAGGATTTTCCAACTGTCCAGCTTCTCTCACCGGGACTTTCACTTGCGTAGCTTCACTCACTAGATCTTTCACCTGACTTTACTCATTAGGATTTCCCAACTGCCTAGCTTTACCCACTAGGTCTTTCATCTGGCTTCACTCGCAAGGATTTTCCACTGTCTGACTTCACTCACCGAGACTTTCACCTGTCTAACCTCCAGTAAGACTTTCCCAGTCAAGTATCCGGTCAACCCTTTGACGTACTTGACTCTTTTTCACATATAACTAGTCAGTCCTTGACCAGAGGGGAATTGTATCAACAATCTCTCTAATCGGACGATTACATTTGCAATCTCCATGTATTATCAAACATCGAAACCCAAACATCAAGACTCAAACTTGAGTCAACTCAAGCTTAGTCAATCTAGTCAACCTGACCCAGGGAATATTGCACCAACAATCTCCCCATTTTTGACGTTTGATAATACTTTTAAGTTAGGCTAATCCCATAGCCTCAACTTTTCGTTCATGCCAATATATGAATGAGGGTTTCCTTCATTCTCTCCCTTTCCAAGAGAGCAAACTCCCCCTTTGGATAATGAAGGCATAATTTAAACCCTACATTCTCTCCCAAACTTTCCTAGAGGGACAAAGGTCTAACTTAAACCCTACATTCTCCCCCTATTGACACACATCAAAAACTCTCTCCCTGAAGAGTTACCCAACGTTGTTCACAACCTCATATGTTGTTCACAATACACCACAATGAAGGTCTCATACCCTTCATTATCTTCAATGCTCACCCTTGAGCATTAACCAACTTCACACTCACAATGAAGGTCACATATCCTTCATTATATCTAATGCTCATCCTTGAGCATACTCTTTTTCTACAATGAAGATATCCAATCTTCCATTGTTCCCCAATGCTGAGCATTTTTTCAAACGAAGGTTTTACCACCTTCTATGGTTTCGAAAAAAATATTTCCATGTTTTTAAAGAGTAGCTCCCCCTAAAAACATGCTTTAAACTTCTGTTATTGCACCAACAATGACTTGGAATCCCTAAACCTTTAGGAAATCCAAAATTAGAAGTTTTAAGGTTCAAAAATCCAATAATGAAACTAAACTTCAACTTAGTCTTCCTTAACCAATCCATCCTTGTTTTCATTATGAAAACTTCTCCTAAATGTATACAAATGTGTTTCAAGGGTTTAGGAATGGTTATCTAGACTAAAAATGATTTAAAGTGCTGAAATCAGACATTTTCAGTCGAAAACAACTTTCTCAATCGATTGAAGTTGGAACTCAACCGATTGAAACCATTCAATCGATCCACTGATCGATTCTGCGAGCTTATGTTCGTGAAAAAACTGATTGAATCCATCGATTGATCGATTCTTCGACGCTCTGTTCGCGAGAAAACTCTTCTCAATCAATTGGCTGATCGATTGAGCCTGACTAATCGATTGCCCGATCGATTGGATTTCTGAATTTCTGAAATCAAATTTCAGTCAAAATTCAGAAATGCCTTAAAAATTCTACAAAATTCTAAAAACCATGAAAATTATTGTAGACATTATTTAGAGTATATACTATCAAGGAAAAATAGTTTTATAAAAAAATACTTCCTATTTTCAAAGATTGACACAAACTTGAAAACTTCAATGTTTCTTCTAACTTTGTGTCTAACTTTTCAATGATGATTACCATCAAAAGATAACCTTCACTAAGGTTTTTCAAAATACATTTAAAATGATTTTCAAAATCAATTTCTAAGTATGTTCTTTGGGCTCAATGCACATGACTTGTACATTAGCTTTCCCAATGATTGGAGTACACATAACTATGTGTTTTGATAAAGTCAAAATTCAAATAGATGCACTAAATCAACATCTTGAGTCTTGTTCATCATCCTAACATCTCTCTCGTATCTAACGTGTACTAAAATATATACAAGTCACCTTATAGTCTTTGTGAGATGTAAATTTTGATTTTGCCCTAAACTAGAGATCATGCATATCTATCTAGGCATTTTAGGAATTATAAATATCCATCTAGGATGTCACTTGTTAGTAAATGTCATGGTCCTTAATTATAAGGAATTAAAAATAATGCATGATGATTTATGACATACATCAACATAAATGATTTTCAAAAGAAAACATACTATAGCTACATGATGTTTGTATGACATGACATGATATTTTTTTTTGTTATGTTTTTCATAATAAAGATGAATGCATCACATGATGTCATGACATATGATGGGCAAACAAAGCATGACAATTTAGCATAAATAAAATATACCTAGATATTCTATCTAAGTATCCTAAATCCTTAGCTAAACCTAAAATTGATCCTAGATTTGCCTTAATTTCCTCAAGAAAATGTCAAAACTCAACTTGACATTTCTTTTACTCTTGATTTGTTGTGTCAATTAAAATTAAGTCCAATTCCTCAAATTTCGGCACATTTTACTCTTCTAAAGAGTAAACAATAATTCATTTCATTTTCAAAGGTTAACAAAAATCTTGAAAATATCTCCAAGTGCCAACTTTATCAAGGTTGGGTTAACCACCCTTCCCATTTGAAGTTGACACTCTCTAAACACATCTTGGGTGTAGAGAATATGCGCCTCATAACGCAAAATTTATTGGTGCTCCTTGGATGCTCTAGGTACTCACTAGAGATAACTTCCCTAGATACCTTTCTAATGACTTTCCTAGGCTTCTTAGAAGTCTTGGTCACTTTCTCTAGGTCAAATCTAGGGATAACTTCCCTTGTGACCTTCTTGGTGGCTTTCTTTGACTTCTTAGAAGTCTTAGTCACATTTGTTGTTGCAAAGATCCTCCTAGGGATAACTTTCCTTGTATCCTTGACTTGACTACTAGACCTAGAATTTGTTCCATAGGTATATGGAACCCTATGATATGAAGTTACATCCTTCTTAGCCTTAGGTTTGTATCCCAAACCTCTATAGCCATTGGAAAACTTTTAGTTTCCTAAACCTAAGTTATGCTCTTTTTGCCCTTTAAGGATATTTTCCATCCGTTTTAGGCTCTCTTCAATTTTGTCAAGTCTTGACCTAAAGACTTGATTTTCTTTCCATAAATCCCTAGATTTTGGTTTATGATTAAATCTTTGGGCATTTCTATTTCTAGGCTTATAACTAAGGTCCTTGGTATTCTTGCTTAGTTTATCAATCTTCCTAACCTTAGGTGAGGTAGTCTTGGCATGAAGAGCTACATATTTTTCTTTAATACTATCATGCCTTCTATTTTTAAGATAAATATCATTAAAATGATATAAATTATTTCTAGCATGCTTTATATCATGGGTCAAAGGAATAGATTCAATAAATGATACCTTGGATTTTACCTTGGAAGCTCCCCCTTGACTTGTGCTTCCTCCTTTAACTCCGATAATGCCCTCTTTGATTGCACAAGAAGCACACTATATGCTCTTTGCTCTTCTTTATCATGGGGGTGTTATTTTTAATTGAACTAATTATACCTTCACGTGTAGGGATGACACTGGATCCTCTATTGGATGTCTCTTGATTTATGGAGGATGCCCCTGTTGCGACCAAATATATAGCTAGAGGAGGGGTGAATAGCTCGGCGCGATCTCATGCTCGTCGTTGCTTGTTTCTTCAAAGATATGCAGTGGAAATACAAGAAACAACACATACAACGCTAACACAAAGGATTTACTTGATATCCACCTCAAGAAGAGGTGACTAATCTAAGGATCCACACACTCACGCACCCTCCACTATGAAAATTCTCCTTTACGATAACTACCGAAGGCGGAGAAGCCTTACAGCTCTCAGTACAAGAAGAAGGAAAGGGTAAACAAAATACAAGCAAAAGCTTACAAGTTTGCACACGAAACCCTAACCCTAACTTCTTCCTCGCCTCTTGACTTGGATGTGCACCAGCACAAGCCTCCAAGAACCTTCAAGAACTGGCGATCTGAACCTGAGAGAGATGCTATGGAGATGCGGTGAAGATCAGAAATGGAAGCCGTGAGTTCTACCGAGAGAAATGCTCGCCAACAGCTATATCTTGCGCCAACGGTCAAATCCCGATCGATTGGATTGCTCCCAATCGATCCGGGAGGCTTTGGATCGATCGGTCGATCGATCCAGAGTGCCTCTGTGCTCTTGGGAATTGCCTGGATCGATCAGCTGATCCATCCAGGGCTTATCGCGCGAAATCACACCTCCCAATCGATCGCCCGATTGATCTGTGGCTCCCAATCGATCGGCTGATCGATTGGGAGGCTTTCTATTCGCGCGACACTTCTCCCCAATCGATCGATTGGGAGAAGGCTTATCGCGGGGACTCTCCCAATCGATCGGCCGATCGATTGGGCATGAGCCAATCGATCGACTGATCGATCCAGCTCTTGTTTTGCCCAAAAACAAGTCCAAAGTCTCCTAAATCAACATTCGGTCAACCATGACCTATTGGTACATCATGTCTAGCATTTGGTCACTCTTGACCTGCTAGAACTCCCTCACCAAGTGTCCAGTCAATCCCTTTGACCCACTTGGACTTTTCTCCTCATGCCAAGTATCCGGTCATCCTTGACCCACTTGGACTTAACTCCACCAGGTGTCCGATCGACCTTGATCCACCTGGATTTCCCGTGCCAAGTATCCGGTCAATCCCTTTGACCTACTTGGGCTTCCCAACACCAGATGTCTGATCAAACTTGATCCATCTGGATTTCCTGTGCCTGACTTCATTCACCAGGACTTTCCTTCTGCCTAGCTTCACTCACTAGGTCTTTCTCATTTGCCTGGCTTCACTCACCAGGACTTTCCATACTGCCTAGCTTCACTCACTAGGTCTTTTCAGTTGCCCGGCTTCACTCACCGGAACTTTCACCTAGCTTCACTCACTAGGATTTTCCAGTCTGCCTAACATCCCAGTTAGGATTTTCACCTGACTTCACTCACCAGGATTTTCCAGTCAACCTTGACCTACTTGACTTTCCTTCACAATCTAACCACATGAACAATTGCACATGCAATCTCCATGTCTTATCTCCATGTATTGTCAAACATCGAAACCCAAACATCAAGACTCGAGCTTGAGCCAATTCAAGTTCAGCCAACCTTGACCTAGGGAATATTACACCAACATCCCCATCTTCTTCTTCTTTTTCTTCTTCACTTGATCCGGAGGTAGAAGCTTCTCCTTATTCTTGGTCCGGAGTCACCGAATGTCGCTTGCCCTCAATCCTAGAGGTGGAGACTTCTTCATCTTCATCTTGTACATGGAACAAAGAGTATGCTCCCTCTTTGCCCTTTCCATTGCATTCCGTTGAGGATGAAGCCTCTTCTTCTTTCTCTGATGTTGAGCATCTCTCAACTTCAGGCTCCTCTCCTTCTTGATCCAATGAGTTATTCTCTTTGGATTTTTCTTGAATTGGTATAGTAGAGGGAACCTCATGGATCTTTGCCAATTTGCTCCAAAGCTCCTTGGCATATTTAAATTCTCCTACTTGTTTCAAAATGTTGCTAGGCAATAGATTGACTAATAGCTTGGTAACTTTATCATTGGCCTCACATCTTTGGATTTGCTCTTGGCTCCACTTGCTCCTCTTAAGAATTTTGCCTTTGCTACTTGTTGGAGCTTCAAAGCCTTCCATTAGAGCAAACCATTGCTCTATCTCCATCATGAAGAAATTTTTGATTTCCAAGAATCAAAGCTCGTCATTGTGAATGGTAGAGGCACCCTTGTGTCGTATCCAAGTCCATCTTGGAACCCCATTTGAAGTTGAGCTCTTTTGAAGTCTTCGACTTGTTGGCTTTTGTGCTTCAACTTCTTCTCCCTCTAGCTCGTTGTCCCTTCCGGCGATGATTCCGGTGAAGGGCGACCTCGCTCTGATACCACTTGTTAGAGTCGATTTGTAGCTAGGGGTGAATAGCTCGTCGCGTTCGTTGTCTTGCTTCGTGATGATGATATGCAGCGTAAAGAAACACGAAATACTCTTACAACGCTAACACGAAAGATTTACTTGGTATCCACCTCAAGAAAAGGTGACTAATCCAAGGATTCGACCCTCACTCACTCATCCACTATGAAAACACTCCTTTATGGTAACTACCGAAGGCGAAGAAGCCTTATACAAACTCTCAATACAACAAGAAGAAAATACAAGAAAAATACAAATAATCTATTACAGGATTTATAACTTGAAACCTTGGATTTGCTTGTTGTTGTTGTGTGGAACGTCTCTTGATCTTGGAAGTGCAGCAACACTTTGCTCCAAGAAGCTTTAAGAATTAGCGTGAACCTATGAGAAATGATAGCAAGAAGTGGAGAGGAAGAGATGCGGAGTCGCTGCGAAGAAGATGACTTTAAACTTGACACTTCCTTCGCAATGGTCACAACCCAATCGATTGACCAATCGATTGGGGAGGCTTGAATCGATCGACTGATCGATTTAGAGCGCCTCTGTGCTCTCTGGAATAAGACTTAAATTGATCAACTGATCGATTCAAGCTTCCTCGTGATCGCGTGAGAAAACCAGCTCCAATCGATCGGTTGATTGATTGGGCAGCTCTTTGTGCTCGCGACATTTGCTCCCAATTGATCGACTGATCAATTGGGCCGCTGTTTGTCACGGCATTCTCCCAATCAATAGGCTGATCGATTGGGCTTAGGTCAATCGATCAATTGATCGATTGCCCCAACCTTGACTTGCCTAAACCAAAGTCCAAGGTTCCCAAACCCGACATCCGGTCAACCGTGACCTGTTGGGACTTCTTCCTTGCATCTGGTCAACCTTGACTTGCTTGGACTTCTTCACCAAGTGTTCGGTCTATCCTTTGACCCACTTGGACTTTTCTCCTCGTGCCAAGTGTCCGATCAAAACCTTGACCCACTTGGACTTACCGTCTTGTGCCAAGTGTCCAGTCCTCCATGACCCACTCGGACTTCCACTAGATGTCCGGTCACCCTTGACCCATCTGGATTTTCTCGTGCCAAGTATCCAGTCAATCCTTTGACCTACTTAGGTTTCCGAACACCAAGTGTCCGGTCAACCTTGATCAATCTAGATTTTCACATGTCTGGCTTCACTCATTAGGTCTTTCCATCTGCCAAGCTTCACTCACCAGGACTTTTACCTAGCTTCACTCACTAGGGTTTTCACCTGGCTTCACTCACCAGGATTTTTCCACTGTGAGGCTTCACTCACCAGGATTTTCCCACTGTGAGGCTTCACTCACCGGGACTTTCACCTGCCTAGCTTCACTCAATAGGTCTTTCACCTAGCTTCACTCACCAGGATTTCCCAACTACCTAGCTTCATTCACTAGGTCTTTCGCCTAGCTTCACTCACCAGGATTTCTCACTGTCCAACTTCACTCACCAGGACTTTCACTTGCCTAATCTCCAGTTAGGATTTTCCCAGTTAAGTATCCAGTCAACCTTTTGACCTACTTGACTCTTCTTCACATCTAACTGGTCAGTCCTTGACCAGAGGAGAATTGTATCAACAATCTTCCCAATCGAACGATTGCATTTGCAATCTCCATGTATTATCAAACATCGAAACCCAAACATCAAGATTCAATCTTGAGTCAACTCAAGCTTAGTCAACTTGGTCAACCTGACCCAGGAAATATTGCACCAACAAAAATATATTCCTAAAATTTTTTTGATTAATCAGGTAGGAAGGAATCTATTTTGAGTTCTAAAATCATATTTAAATTGATTGGTTTTTTAGACCTAAGGCTTTCATAGAGAAAATTAAATATTTAATTTATTTAAAATGCTTGTCTAGAAGTGGTTGTTCCAATAACCATGAAGGCCTAGTGACTTGCCACAGCCTGAAATCCAATTACTGAAATAAATGTTTAATTAATTAATTGTGAAACATTTAATTGTTATAAAAAAAATTAACTAATGCTTTAAATTGTTTGTCAAAATTTTTGTTAGAAATTATTCAGAACTTAATTTTTCTGATAAAGATAATTTCTTTGCAAAATTCTGATTGCTAAAATTTATTTAACAAAATTCATATTTGTCATTTTTAAAATTATCTCGCAAAATTATTTTAGAAAATTTATTTTTCCATGAAATTTTATCTAAACAATTTTTCTAAAAAATTTTTACCATTAGAAAATTTTCTATGAATCAGTTATCCTAATTTAAACTTTTAATTCTGCTCAAAATAATTTCAACTTTTATATTTGCTTGATATTTGTCTGATTAACTATTGTTAAATTTTTAGAATTTTTTCAACAACTAAAAGAGTTTTTCAATTTTTTTAACAAAATTTATTTATAAAACCAGAGTTTTTGAAACTTAAAACTTTCATATTTTTCTGAAAAAAAACCTTTAGACTTTAATTTTAGATTTTCCAAAGTCATTTTAAGGTACCCTATTTAATGTGATCAAAGCGGGAGAAGGGAAGATTAAGTCTAAGGGGAGAGTAATTTAATTTTTTACATATTATTGAGTTACAAATTTATTACCTTGCTCTTACTTCTTTATGTTTGTTTACCCTAACTTAACTTGGGTCGCTCACATAAAAAAAGGGAAGATTGTAAGTACCCAAGTAAGGTAGTTTTAATGTGATCAACTAAGTCAGGTTATGTCCTATTTGTATTTAACCTTTGTGTCTAAGTGTGCAGAAACTTAGGAGCACAAGAAGTCGAGCGAAAGACGCAGTTAACGAGAAGGACGACACGGGAGAGAGTCGACGAGCTCAATGCGTCTGAGAAATGAGGTGCTGTAGAAGAGTATGCCGACGGACGAGAAGGAGGCGCGCGACATTTCAAGGGGCCAGAAGCCGGAGCAGAAGTTTGCTCGAGAAGGCTGGAAGTTGAGTTCGGTGAGCCCTATTCCGGATGACTTAAATCACCCAAGCGAGTGGAACCGAAGCGGAAGATCTGGACCAATACGAGCGGAATCGGAGCAGAAGACCGGGACTAAAAAGTCAACACTAGGTTGACTTTTTGGTCCAGGCGCCTGGACCCCCGAATCCCCCGGGGTGCCTCGGCCGAGCAACTTCGCGGAGCAGGTTTAACTCGGTCCGAGAGCCCGGACCAAAAAAGTTATCGACGCGCTAGGTTTCGCGAGTCATTGCGACGCGGATAAAATTCTATCCGTGTCCAGTCACTTGGAACCCTTTCAGGAGCCCCGAACAGGGCTATAAATATAACACTGATACAAGAAGCTAGATAGAACACTTGCAATTAATTCTCTTTCTATTTAGCTTTGTAATTAAGTGCTTTGAATGTTGTAAGAGGCTTCTCTACTTGAAGGAGATATTAGTGAGCTTTTCATCTTCTTTGGATTAACAACCTCCTCGGTTGTAACTAAATAAAATTTCTGAGTCTCTTCTTTCTTTGATTAGTTTTCTTTTGTAAAAGTGTTTATGTTAATATAGCTCTAAAGTCGAGAAAGGATTTTTTTTATTGTGCAGGCTATTCACCCCACTCTAGTCGGCCAACAAGGGACAGTTAAGACTTGGACAAAACAAATATAAACAGTCTCCGACCGACCTAGCCTATTCAACTTGCTAAGCAAATCTAACCTCTCGACTCCCAACCTCCAGAGTTGCCAACTTCCTGACCTCCCAAGTTGCCGACTTCTCTAACTTCTCGAACTCTTAACAAGCGAAGGAACACGACAAGCGAAAGGACACGACAAGTGAAGGGGCACAATGTAAGTATCCCGGGTTGATTTTGATGTAGTCAACTAAGTCAAGTTATGTCCTGTTGTACTTTGATCTTTGTGACTAAGTGTGTAGGATCTTAGGAATACAAAAAGTCGAGCAGAAGATATAATGGATGAGAAGGATGGCACGGGAAGTGAGTTGACGGGTTCAATGCATCTGAAGGACTAGAAGCTACAAAAGAGTACACTAGTGGAGCGAGAAGGACACGCGGAATGCTTCTGAGGAACGAGAAGCTAGAGCGGAAGACTGCTCGAAGAGAAGACTAGAGTTGGATTAGGGTGAGCTCAACTCTGGATGGTTGGAGAATTACCCAAACAACCGGAGTAGAAGCTGGACAAGTCAACACGAAGTTGACTTGGCTTGGCACCCTGACTCTAGGCATCGGGTGCCCATACCGCCCTAGCATAGTAGGGGTGCCTCGACGAAGAGACGTTGCTGCGGATGATGTTTGGGTCCACGTCAGCAGCATTCCAGACTCCCGGACCGGTCTAGGCACCTAGGCAAGGATGAGGTTTTATCATTAGACCGTTGCATAATTGTTGAGAGCAAATAAAATAGATAACTAGGGGCGCTCGGACTGGGTCTAGGTGCCCATAGAAGCCACATCAATAAAATGGATATTTTCGACCAATAGACTATAAATTGAGCCTTAGTCCTAGGAGTTGAAACGAACACACTTGCTTTCACTTTTGTAATCTTCGTTTTTAATTGTTCGTGCTTTCAACGCTGTAAGAAGCTTCTTTGCCTCTAAGAAATGAGACTTTTAGTGAGCTCAATTCTTCCTTAGATTAGCAACCATCCAGGTTGCAAACCAAGTAAGTTTCTTGTGTCCCTTACTTCCTTTTTATATTTTTATTACTTGTTTAACTAACGTGTATTTATTGTCAAGCTAAAAATCAATAAAAACTTTAAATTCAAACTTGCAGGCAATTGACCCTCTTCTTACCGACCAAATCAAGACCAACACATGACAGTTATTACAACACTCTTTAATGGGATGCATCGTTTGGTCTTCTTTCAAAGAGGTATGTGTCTTAGACTTTTCTTCCTATCTAAGGTAAGGAAAGGGAGGCTCTAAGGATATGCATTGGTATCTATAATCATCCTATCTTATGCCATCTACTTTACTCCATCATTCTCTGTTTTATATTATTTGAGTCTCTATAATAACGTATGCATCAAAAAAACCTCACATGGGTAACTCACGATGAGCCCTATGATGTGTGACCTCACATGGCTACCTCCCAATGAGCCCTATGTGTTATTCTCTACATGAATCAACCACATCTTGGGCGCAGTTGATTTGAAGATACTGACCAAACTCGATGAAAGTCAACAGAATCAAGTTTCGTAGGAGTTGATCCACCCCTCGTTCTGAGATCATAACATAATATATTCCAACCAAGTTACTAATTTGAACGCCAAACTTAAATTATAGTAGAGTAGAGCTTTTGTGAGAATGATTCCATCACATATGATATTTAGGGTGTGTTTGGTTTGGGGTTATTCTTGATAATCTTGGTTATCCATCCAAGGTTATCAACAAAAACCTTGTTTGGTTTAGGTATTCGATGATTCCCGAGTAATATTCCATGCCTGACACGTCAGCAAAAGGGTCATGCAGTCCGGAATCGGAAAATCTCATAAAACTAAGATTTTTCTTGATTTCGGGGTTAATAAATTTTTTTTTACCAAAAATACACTCTGATAAGAAAAAATATGAAAAAAGAGAAAAAATATAAAAAAATATTAAAAAATGTAAAAAAATTAAAAATATATTTTTAAAAATTTAAAATTTAAAAAAAAAAATTTAAATAAATAATTTAAAAATATATATATAAATTTTAAAAATTGTAAAAAATTGTAAAATTTTAAAAATTAAATAATTTAAAATTTTAAAAACTTTTAAAAAATTATAAAAATAAAAAAAATTAAAAATAAATAAATAAATAAAAATTAAAATAAAAAATGTAAAAAATATAAAAAATATAAATATAAATAATATAAAAACATTAAAAAATAAAAAAAACATAAAAAAGTAAAAAAAATATACAGGAAAAAGAAAAGTAAAAAACATTAAAAAATAATAATAATAATAATATGTATAGTTGGTTTTGTAACCGAGGGCAATACGGTAAAATATTAAACTAGTAGATTCATTAAAACCTTCAAACCAATAAGTTTTTGTTGCATTACCTAGGTTGAACCAAACAACATTTGGTTATATTTTATTCCCCATAATCTTGGTTATGTGATTACCTAATAATCACATAACCAATATTATATATAATAATTTGAACCAAACACACCCTTTGAGTATCCAATCATATTCCCCTAAATAAAATTTTTATCTTAAATTATACATTTTATATAAAAAAAATTCTACATCAATACTTTACTCATTCCCTAAATTAGATTTTACAAATAGTACTTTTTTAAAATTCAAAAAATAAAATTATTCTCTAAATATTAAAATATTATTTTCTCTAATTCTTACTTTTCACTTTCATATTTATCATTTCATAGATAATAATAAAAAAATAGAGTGAGAAATTAATTAAACAAATAAAGTGATCCTGTCCGAAATCTGAATCAACGGACGCTGGGCACGTGGCGCTTTCCAAGCTGCTGGCGTAGATCTCCGGTTGATCGCAAGGTGCTCCGGCGAACCTGCACAGAAGTCGGGTCGGGAAGGGGTTCCCGGCGATGACCCTCCGACGCTCAAGTCAGGTGAGGGAAAAACAAGAAAGTGGCTCCAAGGATTGAAGATTTCATACCTCCGGTGAAGTTTAATGGCCTTTATATAGAGCCACGGGAACTTGGTGCACACAAACCGAGATGTACACGTGTCCTACACCATACCGCAACATGGGATTGTCAGAAGAGCATGTCTGACGTCATACTGCTACAGTCTGAGCGTCTCCTTGATGGGACCGCAGAACCTTTTGTCATACGATACTGAGTATGGCCTAGTCTTCAAACATGCTGGTTATCAGCAACAAGGGTTACTGAGCCGACGTACCTGCTGTCCCATACTTTTTGACTTCCTCCTCTCGGATCGGCCTTCAGGCCGCTCGGCCAGGATGTTCACTTTTGGTCCGACGTAGGTGGTTGTCCGTCCGGGAAGGTTCAGAGTCGTCGCCGGCCCGGCTCTCATAGCCTGACACCTTGGCCGAGCGGACAACCGCTCGGCCTTCACTCTTGATTTGCAATGCGGTCGAGCGGAATATCTGCTCGGCCATATGATCTCTCTCCCTTGGAAATTTGGGCTCACGGCCAGCTGGTTGCTCTCTTGGGTGAAAATCATTGCCCAGTGATCGGCTTGTTCCGCCCGCTCGTCGAGCCCATGGGATTGACCCCCCATTGACAAATTGATCCTCCACACGTCGTTGACCTTTCCCTCATGAGGGTCCTCCGGCCTTACCACCGGATCACTTGCCTCCCCCTCAAGTCTAGTCGAAGGAGGCGGAGTCCGACTGACTAGACCGCCGGTCTGACTGAGTGACCACCACTATGCTAGGCCCGAGAAGGTTCATCCGCTCGTCTTACCTTCTTCTTCATGCTCGTTCGGCGCTATCATGCTGACACCTTCAATATCCCCTCGGAATTCACGCCGAATCTTCTCCATTAACGCCAAGCACGCGCACTGCGCGCGGTAAGGGGCGTTAATTAAATGCGCCCTGTGTCCTGCTGACACGTGGCGCTCCCTCTGTCGTCATCGCATGGCGCTGGCCTCACCTCCAATGGGACAACCGCCGTTTGAAATGAGCGGCTGGATGACAGCCTCGTTCTTTACGACCTGAATCGGACGGCTGAGGCTATCCGAGGCCAACGCTATAAAGCTCTTGATTCCTTCTCTCCGTCGCATTCCTGCTCCATCGCACTCCGAAGCCCTGCTACTCTCTTTGCTCCGACGACTTCATTTCTCAGCTCTTCGACGACCTTGCAGCCCCTTTCGATCATCCTTTTACTTGTAAGCCCCTCCTTTCCTCACTTCCTCACTCCTCTACGTTTTCTGTTAGCTGCCCTTATCGTCCTGCCACCTTTCTTCCCTGCCTAATTTTCCTTTCTTTTTACCCCGCATTTCTTCGTCGCTTTCGACTATGACTAGCACTTCCCAACCGACCGCCGGCGCTCCTGGTCTTTTGTACACGACCATGGAGAGTCGGTTTGACGAGGAGGAAGCCCTGCGCCTCGCTCGGACGTATGAACTCCATGCTAACCACAATATAGTATTAGCCACCCCCACCGACCGGCCCCATGAACCGCCGTCCGACACCGTTCTCTTTTTCTGAGACCAATTTTTGGCCGGGCTGCGATTTCCTCCGCACCGATTCTTCTTACAAGTGTGCAACTATTTTCGCATCCCGCTCGGCCAACTAGTTCCGAACTCCATTAGGCTGCTGAGCGGGGTGATAATTCTTTTTAAACTGAACAACATCCCCTTGGACCCCAAAGTTTTCCACTACTTCTACTATCCGAAACAATCCGAGTGGGGCACTTTCATTTTCCAATCTAGGATAGGTTTTGTTCTTTTCGATAATATGCCGAGCTCCAACAAGCACTGGAAAGAACATTTCTTCTACTTGCGTTTTCCCGAGCTGCCGGCTTTCCGGACCAAGTGGCAGACAACGGTGCCGATCCAACCGGAGCTTGACAAATTTAAGAGCGATCCAGCCTATCTTCATGCAGCCAACCGGCTGGTCGGCCAACGATACAACATCGATAAACTGCTCCTTCCCGGAGTGCTATATATATTCGTCTTGTCCCCTGTCCACGCCGACCTGCCCTACAGCATGAGTAAGCCTTCTTCTCTTCCTTTTTTCTTAGTTCTAACTGATTTATTCTTCGTTTCTGCAGCTGAAGTCATGTGGCACGCCAAGGCTACCGAGCGGCTTAAGTTGAGAGCTGCTGAGATTGAGGCGGCGAAGAAGAAGGAGGTCGCCGAACGGGGATTGATCTTGGCGGGCTCGGCGCCTGAAGGGGATGAAGGGGATGAGGGGACTCAGATTGCCCCTGAAGCCCTAACTGCTTCTGCCTCTCTCAACGAGGCTGGGGGCGATATCGCATCCTTTGCTCAAGCCGAGGTAGCGGGCCGCTCGGTGGATGAGGATCCTTTAGCGACTCGGAAACGCAGACGGCGAGAGCAGGCCTCTCAGCCAACCCCATCCGATGAACAGCGTTCCGAGCGAAGTGATGATGCTCCCTTGATCTCCGGCGCGGTCTCTACGGAGAGCACCCATACGCCGCTCGACTCCCCCCGGGCTGCCTCCGAGGTGCCGCCTACTAGTCCTCCTCGGACCCTGAGTCACCTAAAACGATTGGGCGACCGTCCTCCCACAATCAGCGAGCCGTCTGGCACAGCCACTACGCCACAAGATGATCCGAGCGGACCGCGGTTGATAAAAACTGTTCTGCGGTTTCCGTCGGAGGAATATTTATTGGCTGTCGACCGGCCAACGGTTCCCGAACAGCAAATCACTCTCACAGGTCCTCTGGCCCAAGCTTGGGAGGACGCTCGGCTTCGCATCGCTCTTATGACCCCCAACCAACTAGGGGACAGCAATTTACAGTAGGCGACCGGGGTATATCCTTTGCCTTGCTAGTTACTTTGATTTAACTTCTAACTAGATCATATCCATTTGCAGAACTGGGTGGAGCAGATTGCTATCAGCAACCGCCTAGCCGAGCTAGAGGACGAGCTGAAAAAGCTCAAAGCTTCGCGAGAAAGCAGAGGACAGTCCACGACCGTTCTGGAGAAGGCCAAGAAGCTACTGGAAGCCGAACGGAATAAGTCCTCCGACTTGTCGGGTGAAGTGGCTCGACTTGAGGCTTTGGTCAAGCAGCGGGACAAGGAGATAAAGACTGCAACCACCCGGAAGCTCAAGGCTATCAACGACATGGACCTGATGAAGGTGGAAAATCGGGGGCTAGAACAGCGAGTGAAGGACTTGGACGCCCTATTGACCACCGAACGGGAAGGCCGCTCGGCTGACCAGACTAAATCAGAAGGAGCTTTGAAAGATCTTTAGGCGGCCCTTGACGCTTCCAGAGCCACTCTTAAAGAATATCAAGATGGGGAGCCCGGTCGGTCGGCGGAAGTGCGCAAAGCTTTCGTTAGCTCGGACGAATTTGGCGAAAAGTTCAGCGACAAGTTGTCCTTAACTTTTGAAGAGGCTATCAAGGTGGCTGTTGATTATCTGAAGACTAAGGGTCACCTACCAGCCGAGCCGTCTGTCCCCCCCCCCCCCGAAGATCTGGCAGTCATGATGGGCTCTATCCCGGACGCTCTCTTTAACTTTGATGAGTGAGGAGTATTTGAGCTGTTTTTTGTACGCCCGTCGTTCGGCGCTAATACCCTTGTTATTACTATTTTTATCTGTCTGCCGTTCGGCGTAAACGAAACCTGCTTTTATTTGCTTGCTAGACCAATATTCCTCTTTAGCCTTTGTTTCAGTCATAATAATTTTTTCACGCTTAAGTATTCTTTATAATGGAGCCGCTCGGCCATACAATGGCCTTATTCTTGTCTTTATAGTAGGACAGATTATGGGTCGGTGATTACAATCGGGTCGCGTCATGCGAACTGCTATCAGTTCAGCGGCTTTATAAATGCCTGTTCATCGCTCGATTTTTAACGTCGGCGCTCGACGGTCTTCCGGCCGGCGAGTTTATAGACGCCGGTTCGTCTCTCGAATTTTAACGTCAGAGCTCGACGGTCTTCCGGCCGGCGGGTTTATAGACGCCGGTTCGTCTCTCGATTTTTAACGTCGGAGCTCGACGGTCTTCCGTTCGGAAGGTTTATAGACGCTGGCTCGTCTCTCGATTTTTAACGTCGGAGCTCGACGATCTTCCGGCCGGCGGGTTTATAAACGTCGGCTCGTCTCTCGATATTTAACGTCGGAGCTCGACCGTCTTCCGCTCGGAGGGTTTATAGACGCCGGCTCGTCTCTCGATATTTAACGTCGGAGCTCGACGGTCTTCCGCTCAGAGGGTTTATAGATGCTGGCTCGTCTCTCGATTTTTAACGTCGGAGCTCGACGGCCTTCCGCTCGGAGGGTTTATAGACGTTGGCTCGTCTCTCGATATTTAACGTCGGAGCTCGACGGTCTTCCGCTCGGAGGGTTTATAGACGCCGGCTCGTCTCTCGATTTTTAACGTCGGAGCTCGACGGTCTTCCGCTCGGAGGGTTTATAGACGCCGGCTCGTCTCTCAATATTTAACGTCGGAGCTCGACGGTCTTCCGCTCGGAGGGTTTATAGACGCCGGCTCGTCTCTCGATTTTTAACGTCGGAGCTCAACGGTCTTCCTCTCGAAGGGTTTATAGACGCCGGCTCGTCTCTCGATATTTAACGTCGGAGCTCGACGACCTTCCGCTTGGAGGGTTTATAGACACCGGCTCGTCTCTCGATTTTTAACGTTGGAGCTCGACGGTCTTCCGCTCGGAGGGTTTATAGACGCCGGCTCGTCTCTCGATATTTAACGTCGGAGCTCGACGGCCTTCCGCTCGGAGGGTTTATAGACGCTGGCTCATCTCTCGATATTTAACGTCGGAGCTCGACGGTCTTCCGCTCGGAGGGTTTATAGACGCCGGCTCGTCTCTCGATATTTAACGTCGGAGCTCGACGGTATTCCGTTCGGAGGGTTTATAGACGCCGGCTCGTCTCTCGATTTTTAACGTCGGAGCTCGACGACCTTTAAGGCTAACTTTAACACTGCCGTTCGGCGAAGTTATTTGTCATCCTTTATCATTTTAGCTGCCTGCATTACAAGTACATAGGCGACCAAAGCATATGCAAAATTACATCAGCGCACCTCTTACCCAGCTCGGTATGGCTGGAGATGATTCGCGCTCCATGGTCGATCTAACTGCCGCCCGTCTTCATCCTCCAAATAATAAGCGCCTGAGCGGAGCTTTTCAATGATTTTGAAAGGGCCCGTCCAAGGAGCTTCCAGCTTGCCGACGTCGTCGACCGACTTTACTTTCTTCCAGACAAGGTCACCAACCTGGAACGATCGGGGAATTACGCGCCGGTTGTAATTTTGCTTCATCCGTTGTCGGTACGCCATCAGACGGACGGACGCCTTGGCTCGCTCTTCTTCGACCAGATCCAGCTCCATGTTCCTCCGCTCGGCGTTATCATCATCATAATTCTGGATCCGGACGGACTCTACGCCGACTTCGACAGGAATAACTGCTTCGCCGCCATACACCAAGTGGAATGGTGTCACGCCCGTGCCCTCCTTCGGGGTCGTTCGGATGGCCCATAGGACGCCCGGCACTTCATCGACACAGCTTCCTCCCAAGTGATCGAGCCGAGCTCGCAGAATGCGAAGAATTTCCCGGTTGGCAACTTCGGCTTGACCATTGCTTTGGGGATATGCCACGAACGTGAAGTGTTGCTCGATACCATAGCTTTTGCACCAATCTTCGAGCAACTTTCCCGCGAACTGCCGCCCATTATCGGAAACAAGTCGTCGAGGGATGCCGAACCGACAGATGATATGTTGCCAGATAAACTTCTTGACCATCTGCTCGGTGATTTTGGCTAGCGGCTCGGCCTCCACCCACTTGGAAAAATAATCGACCGCCACTAGTAGAAACTTCCGCTGCCCGGTCGCCATAGGAAACGGACCCACAATATTCATTCCCCATTGGTCGAAAGGACAGGACACAGTAGCTGCTTTCATTTCTTCCGCCGGTCGGTGTGAGAAGTTATGATACTTTTGGCAAGAAAGGCACGTCGCAACGGTCCGAGCGGCGTCTGCTTGTAGAGTTGGCCAAAAGTATCCGGCCAGCAGGATCTTCCTAGCCAGCGATCGTCCGCCCGGATGTCCTCCGCACGATCCTTGATGCACTTCTTGGAGGATGTACGCCGCGTCTTCCGAGCTCACGCATTTCAGCAGCGGGCGGGAGAAAGCCTTCTTGTAGAGATGGTCTCCAATAAGCGTGAACCGACCAACTCTCCTTCTTAATTGCTTGGCTGTTTCCCGATCGGATGGTGTTGCCCCCGATCGAAGAAATTCCATGATGGCTGTTCTCCAGTCGCTCGGAAACTCGAGGCCCTCCATCCGGTCGACGTGCGCCACCAAAGATACTTGCTCAATAGGCTGCTGGATGACGACCGACGTTATTGAACTTGCGAGTTTGGCTAACTCATCTGCAGCCTGGTTTTCCGCTCGGGGTATCTTCTGGATAATGACCTCTTTGAAATTGGCCTTGAGCTTTTAGAAGGCTTCCGCGTAGAGTTTGAGCCGAGCGTTGTTAATTTCAAAAGTACCTGAGAGCTGTTGCGCGGCCAGCTGTGAATCTGAATGTAGTGTCACCCGACCGGCACCCACATGCCGGGCGGCCTGCAAGCCTGCTATAAGGGCCTCATACTCTGCTTCGTTATTTGTAGCTCTATAATCCAGCCGGACAGACAAGTGCATCTTTTCTTCTTGTGGAGAGAGCAACAGCAAGCCAATCCTGCTACCGAATCGGGTGGACGATCCGTCCACAAATAATTTCCACATTGCTTCGGGCTCTGGCCTTTATACTTCAGTGATAAAATCTGCCAAGGACTGCGCCTTTATCGCCGAGCGGGGTTGATATTGAATGTCGAATTCGCTCAACTCCGTGGTCCATTTGATGAGCCGTCCGGACGCTTCTGGGTTCAACAGCACTCTTCCCAATGGGCTGTTCGTCCGGACAATGATAGTATGGGCCAAGAAATAGGGACGGAGGCGCCGAGCGGCGAGGACCAAAGCGAAAGCCAGCTTCTCGAGTCCAGTGTAGCGAGATTCAGCCTCCTTTAAAATATGACTTAGAAAATATACAGGTTCTTCTCCGCTTGCCCTCACTAGTGCCGAGCCGACTGCTTTTTCAGTTGAAGATAAATAGATACAAAGTGGTTCACCCACAGCTGGCTTGGCTAGCACGGGCAGAGAATTCAAATATGCCTTCAGTTTTTCGAACGCCCGATCGCATTCAAATATGCCTTCAGTTCTCCAAATTTTTTTAAAACTTATTTTCAAAAATCTTTTAAAAATCATTTCAAAATCTTTAAAACTTAATTTCAAAAATCTTTTAAAAAATCATTTCAAAAATCTTTTGAAAATTATTTCAAAATTTTTTAAAACTTATTTTCAAAAATATTTTAAAAATCATTTCAAAATCTTTAAAACTTAATTTCAAAAATCTTTTGAAAATTATTTCAAAATCTTTAAAACTTAATTTCAAAATTTTTTTAAAAATCATTTCAAAAATCTTTTGAAAATCATTTCAAAATCTTTAAAACTTAATTTCAAAAATCTTTTAAAAATCATTTCAAAAATCTTTTGAAAATTATTTCAAAAATCTTTTGAAAATTATTTCAAAATTTTTTAAAACTTAATTTCAAAAATCTTTTAAAAAATCATTTCAAAAATCTTTTGAAAATTATTTCAAAATTTTTTAAAACTTAATTTCAAAAATCTTTTAAAAAATCATTTCAAAAATCTTTTGAAAATTATTTCAAAATTTTTTAAAACTTAATTTCAAAAATCTTTTAAAAAATCATTTCAAAAATCTTTTGAAAATTATTTCAAAATCTTTAAAACTTAATTTCAAAAATCTTTTAAAAATTATTTTAAAATCTTTTGAAAATTATTTCAAAATCTTTTAAAAACCATTTGAAAAATCTTTCAAAATCATTTTAAAATCTTTTTAAACATCATTTCAACATTATTTGAAAAATCTTTCAAAATCATTTTAAAAAATATTTTTAAACTTCATTTCAAAATTATTTGAAAAATCCTTCAAAATCATTTTAAAATCTTTTTAAACTTCATTTCAAAATTATTTGAAAAATCTTTCAAAATCATTTTAAATCTTTTTAAACTTCATTTCAAAATTATTTGAAAAATCTTTCAAAATCATTTTAAAATCTTTTAAAACTTCATTTCAACATTATTTGAAAAATCTTTCAAAATCATTTTAAAATCTTTTTAAACTTCATTTCAAAATTATTTGAAAAATCTTTAAAATCTTTCAAAATCATTTTAAAATCTTTTTAAACTTCATTTCAAAATTATTTGAAAATTTTTTCAAAATCATTTTAAAATCTTTTTAAACTTCATTTCAAAATTATTTGAAAAATCTTTCAAAATCATTTTAAAATATTTTTAAACTTCATTTCAAAATTATTTTAAAAATCTTTCAAAATCATTTTAAAATCTTTTTAAACTTCATTTCAAAATTATTTGAAAAATCTTTCAAAATCAGTTTAAAAATCTTTCAAAACTTAATTTCAAAATTATTTGAAAATCTTTCAAAATCATTTTAAAAATCTTTAAACTTTAGGGCTTTAGGGCTCTGATACCTGATCAACACCAATTAAATAATTTGATTGCTATTTAACTTGACTTATGCTTGGACTTAAGGACCAACTGAATAAATAACCTAAATTTTAGCTACTCTCTCTCTTCAACCTAAAAATTAACAAGTTCTTTTTCAAAAATAAGTATTATTTCAAAATTAAGCTAAGTCCCTTTTTTCACTTAAGCTATATTTTCAAAATTTAATGTTTGCAAAAGGCTTAGCTAAGTGACTCATATAGCAACTTTCAAACTTAGCCATCTTTATGAATTTTTGCTGAGTTACCTATTAGATTCATTCTATACTTAACTAAAAGTATTAAAATCATATTCCTTGCAAAATTTAACTCATAGCTTTAAAAAAAAAAAAAAAAATTGCCAAGTAAAAAGAGCCTTCAAAATAATTTGCCTCCAAAATTTATTAAAATCTAGCTAAGTTTTTCTAAACTTAGTTACATATTGTTTTCTCTTTTCCTCTAAAACCAACTAAGTTTACAAAGAGGCTAAAGTCATCCTTCAAGTCATCCATAAATTAGCCTTTTTAACTTAGGTGAAAAATAACTAACAAATTTTTCAGTTACTAGCTAAGTGTTTCACAAGCATTTTTTCAAATACTAAAACTAGTTTTTCTAAAAACTTAAACATGCTTTCCAACTGGCTTATTTTTTTTGATATATGGCAAAGGGGAAGAGTAGGAAATTCAAAATAGTAAAAAAGTGTTTTATTAAGGGGGAGAGTAGGTAATTCAAAAGTAAAATTTTATTTAAATTCAAAAAGGAAACCCTGTATTAAGGGGGAGCTTCACAAAAGTTTAAGTGTTAGCTTAAGTTAGACGTTCATTTGAATTTATATACTTAAGCTTGCTCACTTAAAACCTTTTAATATACTTATGCATTTGTTTTACTTAACTTTGAATTTGGGTTGCCATAATCAAAAAGGGGGAGATTGTTGGTGCGGGAAGCATCCGACGATCGAACCCAAGTTTTGATAATGGCAAAGGGTTCAAAGTTAAGTCTTGTTGTTATCTAACATGTTGAATGAGTGTTTCAGGAAAGTCCTAACTGCAGTTAGGCAGGTGAAAACCCTAGGAGGTGGTAACCCTAGGTCCTAGGGGGCGGTAACCCTAGGTGGAGAAAAGTCCTAGCTGCGGTTAGGCAAAGGGAAAACCCTAGGGGGTGGTAACCCTAGGTCATAGGGGGTGGTAACCCTATGCGGAAAGTCTTGGCAGGTCGATGGCTTCAGGCAAAAGTCCTAGGGGGTGGTAACCCTAGGTGGAAAGTCCTGGTGTCGCGAACCAGGTGAAAGACTGGACTAGCCGGGAAGCGGATGTCCAGCAGAAAGTCCGGAAGCGTCGAGTGCTGAGCAAAAGTCCAGTCGACCTGGAGGATCGCACTGTCAACAGGTAAAATCTCCTGAGTGGAGTAGGTGAGGACGCGTTCCCCGTAGAGGGAACAGTAGGCGTCGGGTCGACCTAGGGTTTCCAGACGGAAACCCGAAGTCAGACTCGGACAGTCCGAAGACTGTCTATACTTCATTTATCATATTTATTGTATTAGGTGCTAACTTTGTGTTGCAGGGTAGTGTTTGAGACTAACGTATCTTGCAAGTGCAAAGGAGCAACCTAAAGCCTCGGATGAACAGTGTCCGAGACGCCTTCATGGAGAGCGGCACTTGATGATAGCCTTGATAAGCGTCGAGCATGCATATCAACTCGCAGCCGGCCGTGGAGTCCACCAGTTGATCGATCCGAGGCAGGGGATAAAAATCCTTTGGGCACGCCTTGTTAAGGTCCCGGAAATCGATGCACACTCTCCATTTATTGCCCGGCTTGGAGACTAGTACCACGTTCGCCAGCCAGCTAGGGAACTGGACCTCGCGTATGTGGCCGGCCTCCAAGAGTTTCTTGACCTCCGATCTGATGATTGCATTCTGTTCGGCGCTGAAGTCCCTCTTTCTCTGCTTCACCGGCCGAGCGTCCGGTCGGACGTGGAGCTCGTGCTGCGCTATACTCGGTGAAATTCCGGGCAGCTCATGCGTTGACCAGACGAAGACATCACGGTTTCTCTGGAGGCATTTGATCACTTCCTCTTTCTGGTTGGCCTCCAGATCGGCTGCAATGAACGTTGTGGCCTCCGATTGGGTCGGATGAATCTGCACTTCCTCTTTTTCTTCATAAACCAAAGAGGGAGGTTTTTCAGTTATAGCGTTCACCTCGATTTGTGGCGCCTTCCGAGCGGCATTGGATTCAGCTCGGACCATCTCGACGTAGCATCGCCGAGCTGCCAGTTGATCTCCTCGTACTTCTCCCACCTTGTCTTCTACTGGGAACTTGATTTTCTGGTGGAAGGTGGAGACGGCTGCTCAGAATTCACTTAGAGCTGGTCGTCCCAATATGACATTGTACGCCGATGGAGAGTCCACTATGACGAAGTTTGCAGTCCGCGTCCTTCTGAGCGGCTCCTCTCCCAGCGATATGGCCAGCCGGATCTGTCCGACCGGCTGAACTTCATTGCCCGTAAACCCGTAAAGGGGGGTTGTCATGGGCAGCAACTCGGCTCGGTCAATTTGTAGTTGATCGAAGGCCTTTTTAAACATGATGTTGACCGAGCTTCCTGTGTCAATAAAAACGCGGTGTATTGTGTAATTGGCTATTACCGCTTTGATGAGAAGAGCGTCGTCGTGGGGAACTTCAACTCCTTCCAAGTCCCTGGGCCCAAAACTAATTTCGGGTCCGCTTGCCCGTTCCTGACTGCAGCCGACCGCATGGATCTGGAGCTGCCGGACGCTCGCCTTCCTTGCTCGGTTAGAGTCGCCTCCGGTCGGCCCGCCAGCAATAATGTTGATCTCGCCTCGGGAAATATTACTTCTATTTTCTTCTTCCCGAGCGGACGGTCGGGCCCGTTCCCTAGACATCCGGAGATTCTCCCGCCTCGGAGAGCGATGTCACTCGGGAGTCTGTTGTTGTCGCCTCTCATCTATCGTCTGATCGGCTTCACGAGGCCTCTGTCGCCTGTCGGCTGATGGCGATCGACGACCGCCACTCCTGGGAACGGGGTGGGCGATTAGAGGAAGACTTCGGCAATCCCTGGTGTTATGTGTGTCCGTCCGGTGGAAGGAGCAGAACATTGGGGTCCATTTCTTCTTTGGCTTGGGCCGCGCGGCAGCTACCTCTTGCACGTGGGACCTAGCATGGGGGGAGCGGATTGCTTCGGCCCTCGGTCCTCTGGGTGGCTGATGAGCAGCGTGCGGCTTTCGCTCGGTAGGCGGGACCCGCTCGGTTGGAGTTTCTTTTTTTCGGGCCGCTTGGGCTTCCTCCACGTTGATGTATTCGTTGGCCCGGTGTAACATGTGGTCGTAGTCTCGGGGCGGCTTCCGAATGAGTGATCATAAAAAATTTCCATCCACGAGGCCTTGTGTGAAGGCATTCATCATGGTCTCCGAAGGTGGCCGTTGGAATATCCATGACCACTCTGTTGAACCGCTGGATGTAGGCTCGGAGCAATTCGCGAGCTTCCTTTTTGATGGCAAACAGACTAACACTAGTTTTTTGATAGCGCCGACTGCTTGCGAAGTGGTGGAGGAAGACCGTTCGGAAGTCTTTGAAACTTGAGATAGATCCGTCCGGCAATCTCTGAAACCACCGTTGGGCCGATCCCGAGAGGGTGATAAGAAAAACCTGACACTTCACTCCATCTGTATATTGGTGAAGAGTAGCCGTGTTATCGAACTTACCCAAATGATCATCCGGGTCGGTGGTTCCATTGTATTCACCGATCGCCGGGGGCACATAGTACTTTGGCAGAGGGTCTTGTAGAATAGCCTCTGAGAATTGACGGTTGATCCGTTCGGGCGAGGCGTCCACTCGGGGGGTTTTGCCTTTTCTACTGTCTCGTCTTGGCACTTCATCTGAAGATGATCCTCGATCACGATTAACTGCTGCAGCCTCAGGAGTGCGGAATAGAGCCCGATGGAATGGAACTGTGGCTGGTGGTGCTTCCGCTCGGCCACCAGATGCTGATGTTGCCTGCTGCTCAGGCCGCTCGACTTGTGCCTTCTGTTTTTGTTCCACAAGCTTAGCGGCCCTCGACTCGATCAGAGCGTCGAGTTCCTCTGTGGAAAGTGTCACCATATGCTGTTGATCCTGTCCGAATGCTGAATCAACGGACGCTGGGCACGGGGCGCTTTTCGACTGTTGACGTGGATCCTCGCCTGGTAGCACAAAGCTCCGGTGAACCTGCACAAAAGTCGGGCCGGGAAGGGGTTCCCGGCGGCGACCCTCCGACGCTCAAGTCAGGCGAAGCTCAAGAGAGAAAAAGTGGCTCCAAAACTCATAGAAAGTGTACCTCTGGCGAAGAATGAGGGCCTTTATGTAGGGCAGCGAAGAAGTGAGTCTACACCTACCGAGGTGTACACGTGTCCATGGCCCATACCCCAGTAAGGGCTTGTTAGTGAGCTTCCCTAACCCATACTGTTACAGTCTCAGCATGTCCTCGATGGGATAACGGAATCCCCTGTCACAAGATTTGGAGTATGGCCTACACGTGAAACATACCTGCTGTCAGAAAAAGACGTCCCTTGTCCTTTTCCCCTTTGCTCCAGATCTGGCGTCCGGGCGGACAGCTCCCCCAACATCCGGCCGGACATATGCGGTGGCTTACTTGGGGAGATTCTCCCTCACGTGCTTTGTGGAGACTATTAGCAGTATGTTACCTTATGACTTTGGCCGAGCGTGCAGTCCGCTCGGCCCTGCGACCTTTTCCACTGAGCGTCGGAACCCTGATTTCGACAAGGCGCCTTTAACCATCAGCCGAACATCGTCCGATCGGCCAGCCAATCGGACCCATCCCTCTCCGGACGTTCGATTCCACCGGACGGCCGGCCGGTCGTCCGGTCGGACCCGGCCCTTTCCGGATGGACAACTGCCACTTTGACTTCCACGTGGCGTTGACTCCACAAGGCGGGGTCCCCTGTTCTCACTACCGGATCAGCTGTCGTCCAGCTTCGTCCATTGCTTCCGATCGGATGCAGGAGCGTTCCCACAGACGACGCCAAATTGATCCTGTCCGAAAGCTGAATCAACGGACGCTGGGCACGCGGCGCTCTCCAAGCTGCTGGCATAGATCTCCGGTTGATCGCAAGGTGCTCCGGCGAACCTGCACAGATGTCGGGTCGGGAAGGGGTTCCCGGCGACGACCCTCCGACGCTCAAATCAGGTGAGGGAAAAACAAGAAAGTGGCTCCAAGGATTGAAGATTTCATACCTCCGGTGAAGTCTAATGGCCTTTATATAGAGCCACGGGAACTTGGTGCACACAAACCGAGATGTACACGTGTCCTACACCATACCGCAGCATGAGATTGTCAGAAGAGCATGTCTGACGCCATACTGCTACAGTCTGAGTGTCTCCTTGATGGGACCGCAGAACCTTTTGTCATACGATACTGAGTATGGCCTGGTCTTCAAACATGCCGGTTATCAGCAACAGGGGTTACTGAGCTGACGTACCTGCTGTCCCATACTTTTTGACTTCCTCCTCCCGGATCGGCCTTCAGGCCGGTCGGCCAGGATGTTCACTTTTGGTCCGACGTAAGTGGTTGCCCGTCTGGGAAGGTTCAGAGTCGTCGCCGGCCCGACTCTCATAGCTTGACACCTTGGCCGAGCGGACAACCGCTCGGCCTTCACTCTTGATTTGCAATGCGGCCGAGCGGAATATCCGCTCCGCTCGGCCATATGATCTCTCTCCCTTGGAAATTTGGGCTCACGGCCAGCTAGTTGCTCTCTTGGGTGAAAATCATTGCCCAGTGATCGGCCTATTTCGCCCGCTCGTCGAGCCCATGGGATTGACCCCCCATTGACAAATTGATCCTCCACGCGTCGTTGACCTTTCCCTCATGAGGGTCCTCCGGCCTTACCACCGGATTATAAAGATATGGGAAATTATAGGAAATATGATGTATTGTGCAATAAAAATTAGATATTTAAATTTAATAAAGTAATTTTTTTACTCTAAATTTTAAATTTTAAATTTTAAATTCTAAATTTTAAATTTTAAATTTTAAATTTTAAATTCTAAATTTTAAATAGGGAATATGATATGGATGTATTTAAAACTAAATAATATCTCCAAGTTATTATTTTCTAAAATAAAAATATCATTAAATCATCCTAATAGCTAGCTATTTGGGATAATTAGCGCCACTAGTTAGATTAACATGAATAAAATTATTTTTTCTCAAAAACTATTCTCGTGTCCTATTTAATTTTTTTTAAATTCTCGTGTCCTATTTAATTTTTTTTAAATTTATGATTGTATCAATAAGATTTTATCTTTAGGATTTAGAGATTGAGTTATAATATTAAATACATAAAAAATTTTAAATCAATTTCTTTTTAGATGTGTACTGAATATACGACGTAAGATCGTTAATGTATCATTTTTCATATGATTTTTTTTTTAATTTAAAAATTTTTATACGCTTAGTACTATAATTCACCCTCTGAATCTGAAAGAAAAATCTCATTAGCATAATCAACTTAAAAAAATAAAAAAAAAACAATTGAATGGGCACGGACATAATTATTATTATTTTTTTATTAATAGAGGATGCCATCTCATTTTATCTCTTCCGTCTAAAATTCAACTCTATCCCATTTGAATGTAATAATAGTAAAGTATTTTTCAAAATGTGTTTCCTCACTCTCCACATGTATTTTTATATGGTGATTTAGAATGGTAGAAAATGTATTTCAGTTTTAGATACGAGTATTTAAGTAGCAAAATAACAATTTTAAAGGCCATTTCATGAATCTCTAGTTGGGCCTTTTTTTGTCCCATATATAGCAACTCAGATCAGCCTTTTCGGCCCAGACAAAAAGCGGTTGTGATTGATTCGACCCATGCCTTTGGCCTTCGGTGTCCGAATGGTATACATTGATCTGAGAGAGATGCCTTTGCGCATTCGTAACCCTAATTAGAAACGTCGAGTTTGATACCGGAGTTGAGTTGAGCGGCGAAAATGGTGAGCCGATTGAAAACCAACCTGTCCTCGTCCTCCCCTTGCACGATCTGAACGATTTCTATTCGATTGGTTTGCAGACTTTCAAGCGCAGAAACGGCGGACGCAACAAGCATGGCAGGGGTCACGTCAACTTCATCCGCTGCTCTAACTGCGGCAAGTGCTGTCCTAAGGTATCCTAGATTTCCATCTTTTCTCTGAATTAATCTACATTGATGTTTACTCGCAAGACAAAATTTCCCCTCCAAGAAGTTTGAATTTTTAGTGTTATTTTTGTTCTGTTCGCGATTTCGATTCATCCTCGTCTGCTACTGTACAACGAAGGACAAGGCTATAAAGAGGTTCCTCGTGAGGAATATAGTGGAGCAAGCTGCCGTGAGGGATGTGCAAGAGGCTTGTGCCTACGATGGTATTATTTCTTTGTTTTGGATTATTTGGTTCAATACCTGTCATTGTTGGTGGCTAAAGGTTTTAAACAACTTAGGATACACACTTCCGAAGTTGTATATCAAAGTGCAGTACTGCGTGTCCTGCGCAATCCACTCAAAGGTTGTCAGGGTGAGGTCTCGCACAGATAGGAGAAACCGAGAGCCACCACAGCGCTTCAGACGTCGGGTACGATTTACCATGGATTTCTTTATTTTTACCTTCAAATTATTTATTTCTTAGTGGCCCTTGATGAATACGTCTTGATATCCATAAGTCCATAGTATCATTTTCTTACGTTGCTTCTAAGCTTCTATGCTCTCTATGCAGAAAAGCAGAGTGTTAATTATGCTTCACATGTTTTAAATAGGTGTTTTGATTTTTGTAATTGGAGTCGGGGAATGAAAAAACCAAACCCATTGGGTATTTTTTTTTTTTTTTTTTTGCTTTTACATTGTGAACGTCTATAGAACAAATTGGTAACTCAAGTTTTCGAAGAGGAGTGCCAATACTTGCTCTTGTTTGACCTGAGGTAGATGCCAGTTAAGTGTACAAACACTCATGCCCACATACTTATGCTTAATTCTCGGGTAAGTATGCGATCTGTGTACTAACATGAGTCTACTAACATGTAGGGAAAGAATTAAGGATAATTTACCAAAACACGCCACTTCATTTTTTCATCCCACTTACATTTTCCTTCTACCAAAATGCGCCACACCCCAAATATCTTTTTCCCATTATGAACCAAATATGAACAAGTAGATGTTCCTTCTTCAAATGTTTCACAAGTTGCTTTCATCGGCTAAATTTGTTGTTTAAGAACTATATCTAGGTAGAAATGAGCCTACACATGACTTCAAAGAATATGTTATCACAAATAGATTTCAGAATCAAATAGGACGTGAGTACTTGACATACATATTTTAGATGGAAATTAAGTCAAATAAAAAGTTTCACTTTCAAGTGAAACTATTGGTATGAGTTGGTTCTGAAGCCATCTTGTGAAACATTTGAGGAGAAATTGTTATAGTGGAAGGGTATAATAGATTTTTTTTCCGCCCAGTGTTTCATTAAATAACAAAACAAGGGCATGTATTGGTAAAACAAGAAAATCAATGTGTGTTTCGGTCAGCCCTAAGCTTGGAAAAAAAAATATACTGAGAAAATATGATCAAATTGATAAAGAAACTGATGTTACCTTATAAATTTCTTTCATTTAATGTCCATCACCATCATCCTCATTGTGTCGAAGCAGCCTTTGTTGTGTTTGCTAAAAACTTTTGGTTACTTTGGCAACCCTCTCCATTCTAGCGGCTCTTATATTTGGATTTTTATTTTTCTAATCTTTTTTGTTTGCATATTGGATATTGTAATTCAGATTTCCATCCTACAAGTTGGCACTCGAGTCACTCGATGTATTTACTGATATTATATAGACAACCATATCAAACGTTCAAATATTGTATGACATGTAATATAGTCATCTGGCCCATCATCATGTTTAACCTGTCATATCACCATCCAAATATTATCTGACTTATATAATAGTCATCCGGTCCATACTAGAAGGTATCCTTCTTGTGTCAGTGTTGCATGTGGAGGCTGGAAGAGATCAGAGATCTTACTTCAAAACTTCAATTTTCACTTCTAGTAAACAGGGACAAAAGCTGGCAGCTTCATTTAAGAACAAAACCTCATATGGCTTTGGTCGTCGTTCGTTTTTTATTTTTGATTAGCAGTTTCTGCTGATTGAATCCCAATTGGATCTTATTCCACTATGTTTTATGTAAATGTTTTTTCTTTTAATACTAGACCAAATACGATTCATTAGATGCAACTGACGTGGAGGTTATTTATGTTGATGCTAAATTGTTAGCTTAAAAATCATATAATCATACTAGACTTGTTGAAACAAACACCATCAAGCATTTTTCCCTGGATACTAAAATGGTAGCTTTGTGATATATAATCAAACCAGATTAATTGAAACAAACGCCATTATGAGATATCTCACATCAAAGATGCTAAGGATAAATAGTTTGTGAATTAATACTAGCTTGTAAAGTAATGCGAAACTGTTGTGATTATTATATTTATCCCCTCAGTGAATCACTACAAAGATGTATCTTACAAATAGATGCACATCTGTGAATTAATCCTTCAATCGGATGAATGCTTCACTAATTCACCTATGTTTTTTACTGCAGGATGATCTGGCAAAGCCTGCCCAAGGCACTCGCCCAGTTGGGGCTGGAAATCCTACCCGTCCATGACCATGCACACATGGGGACTCATTGGTTTGTTTCCGTTTCAAAGACAGAATTTTGGTGGTTGAGGTGTGCTACTATTCGATCAGTTTTCAAGTCTTGTTTGGGTTCAACTGAAAACCTCAACTTTTAAGTTCCTAGTTAGTGGAAGTTCTTTAACTAAGACTCATCCGTTTGTGATGTTCATGCTTTTCAACCTTCTATTTGATCACATCATTTGCTCTTGTTGTTCCAATTGTCACCATTTGTTTAACTAACGTAACAGTCAAATATTATCGGTACTTGATTTTTCTGAAGGTAGTTTTGAAGCTGATGCAAATTACAGACCAAACCGCTAGCTAAACCATACATGCAAAATCAGACAAGCGAGAGATGAAGTGTTGTACTTAATTTTTCTGAAGGTAGTTTTGCAATTGCCTTCTCGATGAAGCCATCAACTTCGTCTTCATATTTGTTGTATAAGAAGGGTACACTAGCTAGTGTGAAGTGTGACGAAAACTACAGCCAAAAATAATAAAAGAATAATTGAAGGATTATCAATTCTATGATAGAATATTATTTTTCCTTTTTCTCTGATATTAAAATAATAACCTAAAACAAATAAATTTTGGCAATGATCATTTAGAATTTCAGAATGACATTAAAATAACTTCATCTGCACTATCCTGTAGGATGCAAGTAAGGTGATGGATATATTTCAACATCTACTAAATTGCATTCAGAAAAGATTAAAACAACAAATCATTCGGATAACTATGTTGGATGTGATAGTTCATATACAAATCAATGATAACTGCAATCTCTGAACTTTAGTGTTTTGTTTTGAATATGAAAATCATAATTTTATATGAAGAACCAATTTCTGCTACACATTTCATATGTTTTGCAACTTTCTCCAACCAATGCATTTAATTAAATGAATAAGTTTGACAATATTCTCTTTGAATTATAAATTATATGTTTCCCCCTTAAATTGCCTGCTTTTATTTTGTTGTGGCTCAAAAGCTAGATTGATTTCTTGTGACAACATTGTAGGTCTTTAAGTCCATCAGAAACTGATGGACTAAAATTTCTTTAATCTAATTTATTGTATGAAAAAAAAGGCTACTGAGAACCTAAACAGTATGTAGAAGATATAGTAAGGTATCAGATACAAACATAATAAACAGATCTAAGAATTGACAAAATGAACTCACATGAATTATGAAAATTAAAGAATTAATTGACAGTGTTGAAAGGAGACTTTTAAATGGAAACTCTAAATAATACAGTAAACTCATACATTTAAGTACATGTACCTTTTTAATGTTCATTAATAAAAATGTAAAAGTTGGGTGTCTTGCCTTCCTAAATAAAGTCCGTTGTGTTAGGACAAAATATGAGACCTTTGGAAATTCTAACTTACTAGCCTTTGGAAATTTTGTCATCAAGATATCAATTATCAATAAAAAGTTAATTTTTTTTTAATTCTTCGCAAATTTAAAATTTTAACTTAGCTTCTCGACTCATTTGTTGTATATTCTAATTAACTTGCACACTTGCATGATTCAGAGAGCATGCACGTTACACAGCATGGAAAAAAGCATACATCTTCTAGCGGTTTCATATAATTCTTATAATTATAGCCATTTGTCTTGGTGTTCTAATGTGCATGCCAATGGTGTGTTTTTGTGCTGCCCTTGCCAACTTAGCTTGTTATAATCTCTTTTATTTTTCTAAGGAAAGGAAAGGCCATTTGCCCCTACCATGCTTATTCTGGCAACTGAGAATTAAAGACGTAGACAAAGAATTGAATAAGTGTAATGAACATTGATCATATCACATATAAATTAATGAGAAAAATATTTTCACTCTGAATCACTACACGTTCATTTTATATGATCATGACGGATAGATAGGCATTACAGAACGAGATCTCAAGTCTCCTAAACACTTTGCCTTGAGATTAAATATGAAAAAAAAAAACATATTAAACCGGGATATTTAACAGACTCTCCCACGGACCACGTCCCTAGTTTTTATTATATATATATAGATATATATATATATATATATATATATATATGTATTATCGTTACTGCAATTAGTACTTGCTTACGAGAGCGTACAGAGACATCTATCACTGACGGTCCGATCACGATCAGACGACTGTCGAGGCGCAGCATCGGGGGCACCGGATGAGCCCGTTCTCGTTGCAGGCGGTGCAGGCTCGGAACGCCCCGCCGGCGTTGCCCTTCTCGGAGTAGCACCGCCGCGACCCGCTGCACCTCCGGCACACCAAGAAGCGGAGGTCACCGCACCAGTCGCAGATCTCCGTCGCCGCCGGCGCCACACCCTCCACGTACCGCCTTAGCTCCCCTGCCTCGAGGAGCCGCCGGAGATCCTCCGCGCCTCCGATGTGGCGACCGCCGATGAACACCTGGGGGACGCCTACGGGTTGCGGGCGGCCTCCAAGGACGCCCCTCAGCTCGCGCAGGAACCCGGCGTCCATGGAGACGTCGCGCTCGTCGACGGCGACGCGGAGGCCGCGGAGGATGGCGCGGACGGCGGCGCAGTCCTCGAAGGTGCGGCGGACGACGCGAAAGGAGGAGAAGTAGAGGATGACGCGCTTCTCCTCTCCGGGCGGGAGGCCGAAGGGATCTTTCTCCTGCGAGGAGCACCAGGGGCGGAGGAGAGCGGCGGAGGCCGGCCGGGAGTGGTGCACGAGCGGCGACGGCGGAGGAGGAGGAGAGGAAGCGCGGGAGGGGGCGGTGGAGGGGTTACTGCGGTCGAAGGCCTCACAATCGTCGAGGAGGGAGAGAATGTCCTTGAGGGAGGAGGAGCGGATGAGAAATGAAGATCGCGGGGCGGCGAGGGGACGTGATAGCGCCGCCGCCTCCGCCGCCTCGAGGGAGGTGCAGTTTTCCCCACGCCGGCCACATCAATCCGACGAAATCTAACGCGAGAGGAATAAGAAGCACAAGGAGAAGAAGAGGAGGAAAGATGTAGAACTCAATTTGGAAGAATGAAAATGAGGGAAAGAGCGGAGAAGGTGGAGAGGCGCAGCTACTGCCAATGCAATCAGGCTCAGCCATTTCCTATCTTTAGCACAAATAATGCCTGAATCCTGATGAGGAGGATCTTTTGATATATAGAGGACAGAGTACATTGTTTGGTAAAACCGTTGTTACAATCTGTTGTCAAATTTAAATTATAGAAATAATAAAACGTTTAAAGATTAATATTGATTTATTTATTACCACAATCCATCATCACATTTATATTAAATAAATTCTATATAATATAATTTGAGTAGATGAATACTTGCCAAAATAAAATCATCATTTTGAATAATTATCCTTTAAAAATACTTTGGTATTTTCTATATGGATGGAATGGAATATAGTCATTGGAGTCCAATGGAGTGATGTCTCAGATGGGAAGTAGAAATTTTGCAATAGGCCCATCCCATTTCTTTGTATGGAATGGAATTGAATGAGAAAATTAGAAGTATTTGTTTATTTTTCAAATTAAATAAAATAGAAATAATAAATGAAATAAATAAAATTTCGGCAGTAGTTTTGCTTTTTGGTGTGCTACAAGTAAAGTACATTATAATGGCAATCAATTAAGTTAAAATTGATTTTTAAAAATAGAAAAATATTTAGAGGGAAAAGAAAGCAATGATGTTTGGGGCAGACGGTCATATCATCTAATAGTTTATATTTACTTTCTTCTATATTTACAGGGCCGATATTAGGAGAGGTAATGTATCTATATTTTTTTTAATAGGCTAACATGAAGCCCAATGGACCTAGACTAACGGCCCAACCTCGTCAGTCGTTGCGGCCACATCAACGAAGTAGCATTTATAGTTTCGTTTTTTTAGAAAATCGACGCTGTTTGTCATCCCTGACTGAGTATTCTCCGACGGCGGTCTCAACTTCGTCTGGGCAGTTAGGCTGAGATTTGGGGCATGTCGAGTACGGCCGACTCGACCGTACCAACTTCGGCCGTCCTTACGGCGGCCTCCAAGCACATTGCTTCGCGGTGCCGGGTACAAACCGGAGAAATGCCACGATCAGGGACGGCAGGCCACTAGCCGTGTCCTAAATCTGTAAGTATTAATCGGTAGTAATATTCTGTCTTGAACTTTGAATTGCTTCTTGTATAGTTTGGTTGATTTGCAACTAAACGGGTTTCAGTTTAGAGCATTATGAATAATTTAAATGATGGTAATCATGTGTCGGGGTTAAAATTCCCAGCTTTACTTTATCTAGTTGTTGTGTTCTAGTTTTCTCTTATTCCAGATCCTTCAATAGATAAATCCACTTATAAATTTAAAAACACTGGCTGTGCCTATCTGTTTCCATTGAAACGATAAACCACAATCAGTATTTGTATATGAACCTGAAAGTGATGAAAGTTCGCCATATCTATACGACTATACTCAATCTGAAACGCAAAAGCATTCATGCTAAGAACAGTCACATAGTAGACCTATGTATGAGACTGGTGTCCTGAGAAATTTTAGCCATCTACATACCCATATGTTTTCCCGCAACCAGTATTCTCTATCCTGTGATGATTAATTGGCTGTTACAATGCTGTGTAAAGAAAAGTAATTGTGTTATTTATCAAGCCAGCTCTAAATGCGGGAGAATGTTAAAAATTCCTGACACATCTACAAGTAAATGCAGTTTTATAGGAAAAGACAGAAATATAAGGGTGTTTTGTGAGTATTTTGGAGATAACAAACATTATACTCCAATTTTAAATCAAAATTTACTTTTTCCCATACCATAACAAATGCAATTATGCTTGATGCTCATTATGAACCCTTATCTTCTTAAATTCAAAGTTATTATTGTCACTACTATGTTATGTCGAACTAGAAATTCATATTCACATACATTTACCTCAACTATTTGGGGTCAATTTCATATTTTTATTCCTACATTATGCTCTATGCAAGGCTTTATCACTTGTAATTTTCTAATCACTTAAATTAATCTTTACACATTAATTATTAGTTTCTTTGGTGCCCATCAATCAATACTTCTTTCTCTCTAATTGATTCAACTCTTCAAATTATAACTTAGCTCGACTTTGAACATGTCCATACTCTTTCATTCTATTTTCTCACATTGTATCATTGCTACACCTAAATAATCTTGGGAGTTTTTTAAGCTTTCCTTTTAATCCATGCATCCATCATAACATCTTCATCACTTCTACATTAACTTTTCTGTGCATGTTTCATTTTGGTTAAACTTTCCTTATAACCAAAGGGGCAATGACAAGATTCCAAAAATTCCTCTCCACTTCCACCACCCATTCTTTATTTTGTTAATTATATTTCAATTAATATCTTCTTGTTGAATAATAAATCCAATATAATAAACTCCTCTCTTTACATGATCATCCATCTGCTGTTGATTTTTTTCTTCTGATTGCAGAAGCTACATTTGGTAGCTTTTAAAGTTTTTCCTACGATCCAAGCTTTCAAATTCATTCTAGTAGATTCTCATTAATTGACTTCGAATAAGAAACACCAAGGAGGTTTACCATGAATGAGATTAGCGGGTTCATTTAAAATCAATGTAAGAGAAGCTGATTAAAAGGTTAACCTTGGTGTCAACCTACATTATAAAAAAAAACATTTCTCACACTCTCAATAATTGTACTAGTAGTAACTATATTAACACACATATCTTTCATCACATCAATATAATTGTTAGATATTTTTATCTTATCTATGAACCACAAGTACAAATTTGTATGACTCCATCATAAGCTTTTCCTGAGTCAATAAAATTCATATGTAAATCCTTCTTTATTTTTTCTATATTTTTTCATTAGTTGTTTTATTAAGTAGCATCTTACGGTTGATCTTTCCTGACAGAAAAAATAAATCGCTTTTTGACATCTCTTCTATTGTCTCTTCTTGATAATTACTTCCCAAAGTTTCACGGTAAGAATCACCAACTTGTTCCCCCATATAATTTAGATGAGTTTCCATATGATGCATAATTTCCAGTTGTACATTTTGTTTTTCTTCCTTCTATTTTTTTTTCTAGCCCTCAATAGCTGTTCATCATCTGGAAGTAGCTCCTCAATCTAAATACATCTTCATCCATATATTTTGTTCTTCCTCTTACTTTGGATAAATATGACTTTCATCTATATTTGCGTCAGCATTTTCTAATTTGTTTATAAAGGGAGCAAATGATTATAATTGAAATCAATATTCATATAAGTGTCATATTTCTGTGTATGTTAAGATACTTGAGTACAATATCATACTAGTTTGTTCTTCAAAATGATTGGAACCAACAATCTATTAAATTGACTTGAGAAATGGTAAGGTCGTAAGGATAGTAATACTAATGAAATTAGGCAAAATCAAACTATACTAAGAAATAAAATAGTGACTGAACTTTGTTCCTTGAAAATTCAGCTTAGGCAAAATCAAACTATACTAAGATTTTAGACCAAGCTCCAAAGACAGACAAACATGAAAACAACTGAGTTTAGACTGCATATCCTGTAGTTAAGATTTTAGGCCCAAACAAAAGTGCTAAATTTTAGTTTTTCCCAGACCTTGTGATGTCAATGCAGTTGCAGGAAAGACATTGATTCATAGAACTAGATTTAATAGAACTAGTTTTAAAAGTTAAATCTAAAATGGAATATTATGGATGGGCCATATTCTTTAACAGGAAAAGGACAACCTTACTAAGACTGATTAATGAAGCATGATTCCCTTTAAGCATTTTATATCAAACCACCCTTGATTTAATTCAATCTTATTTAGAAGATCTTGGATTCTTTTTGTTGACTGACTGACAAACAGAGTTTCTCAATATGGATATGAGTTTCTCAGTATAAAGGTTCCTTTTTAATTATCTAACTATGCTAAATGACAAGAGTATAAATAGATGGGTAAAACTGAATTGAAACCCCATTTTAACAAATTCATCAACAGGGTACCTCATTATGACAAATTATCAAAAGGGTTTCTCATCCTCTTACATGCCCCTTTTACCACTTGGCATGGAACATGAAAAAATTTGTATTAAATCATTTGACAGGCCTGAGGAATTTAGTTATTTCATGAGTCTTGGTCACTTTATCATATGGGTAAATTATATCTACCCACTGCTGTTTTACTAGAATTTTGTATACCTTTGTTTTTGTTTTTTAAAAAAAACTTCTTCTAAGCCTACCAGTTGGCAATTTAAAACATGTTTAACAGAGTAAAAATTCACAAGTTTTTTTCTTTCTTAATTTGATTCATTTTAAAGTCCTACTCATGACATTGATTATTTTCTCTTGAAAATGACAAAAATTGATACCACATGGACAAATGTGAGTTTTTTTTTTTGTGCAAAAAAATGAGAGCACAAGGGATACGATAGGAGTGTGTGTATCTGCTATTGTTGTACTTAGTGCATTTAGGATAATGCTATCCTAGAATATCTGCAGATCTCAGTAAATCATGGACTGGCAAATGAAAAGGAGCTCTGGATGATGAATTTATGAGTGTAAAAATTTGATTTAGGAATCAGTTGGCCGTGGAATGTCTATGATAGTGAGAAACGATAACTTGGCAAGAATTTAGGTAACAGTGGGGGGATCTATTCTGAAGTGAGAACTGGAGACGAATTCTGGTTGACTTGTAATGAAAACAATTACTGTTTCTTTTTGTTGTTGTTACATTGGAGGCCCCTAATTTGAGGAAGGGGGGTACAAAGTATATTAAATGAGTGACAAACACTGAAACTAAACTCTGTGTCCTAAACACGCAGCATTAGTGTTTCAGAGAGATAGGCAACCTGTAGATTCACTTAAGCTGTTTGTTTTGATCTATGCCAAGTAAAACACAACTCTTTGTTTTTCTTCTTTGATTCATGAATTAGACAAGTTGTACCAAATATAACTGAAGGTGTCGGTGAATAAAGAAATTCAATCAAACATGGTTTACAATATTCTACAAGAAGTCTGAAGTCTGAACACTACTACCAATATAATTTTTCATAAGATTAGTTGGATTTATGATTTCTTGTGGACTGGTGCCTATATTTCTTTAACCATTCATGTAGGCTGAAGGATCTTCATCGGAAGTGTCCTAAAGAAAAGAAATGGATGTACATGCGAGCAGCGAGCTGTATGTATCACGGCGCCAATGAGTCCGATCTGTGTCACAAAGAGCAGGAAGCATTTGAGAAGGCTTGTCCAATAGCTCAGTATCCCTCTCACCTTTCCTTCATCTTCCAATTTGTCAAGTCCTTGAGTTCCTCTCTGGCTTTTGCCATATAATAAACTGCCCAATCATGGAAATACTTCCTCCTCCAGAGTATGTGCTGAACCTAATTCTTGAAGCAAATTTTATTTGAACTAAGTTGCTCATGATACCCCGTTCCACTGTTGCCGGGATAAATAAGGTTGCAGAGCTTGCATGATGGGCCTCCGCGAATGCTTCTCGATTTACTTGGGTAGCCGATGGAAAACTTCCGTGGGATGGGTCTTTTACCTTCAAGATTAGTCGGTTCAAATAGTTTGATACCTTGATTATTAAAAAATATTAAAAAAATAACTCTTCATAATGTGAGGGGACCATCATGTTTACTATGCATACACATGTATTTGTTCGTGTGAGAGGCAAAGACAAACTTAGAGCATAAGGACACTTGAACTCTACAAGCATATATGTTTACAATTTGATGATATTAAACATGTGATGCTGTACTCACCAAGATTTTGGTCATTGTTGCTTTTGCATCACATGACATCGCAAATCATCGAGCGAATCTTTTTTGTCACGGACAATTAGAAATAGTAATCGTGCACACAAAAGTAGAGAGATAAGTGGGAATTACTACTATTATGGGTTAATTTAAAGAGCCAGAGGGATTTCTTGTAGAACACCAGCATTGGATTCTTTTTGCCAAGTTGAAGTATAATACTTTTTAGTACAAGATTGCCATTTTTTTTTAACTGTATGATAGAAAACTTAACCAGCAATTTATCAAACATTTTATCTGATTGGTCTAGTATTGCTCTGAAGCTAATTGTAAGACGCAGGACAAACTTTTCGATTTTCTGTAATTATTTATGCACAGATATTCGCAAGACTGGCCTTTTGTGCTCAAATGTTTTTTAATTAAGCAATTAATTCGTTAATCGTACAATTAAGCAATCATTGGTCATTATACAGTGTAGTGGGTTGCTAATCATGCTGACCTCTAATTCTTTATATTTATATAGCACAGAGGTTGAGTGCGGAGCCCATGATTTGTATTTTTCTACTGTTGCTTTCGCCCCTGCAAACAATTTGCTAGCTGTGTTACTTACTTTCTGGATTCGAATAATGTATTGTTTTCTTTAATAGATTTTTTTGTCTGCTTGGTGAGTGATGGTGTAGACAAACCACCCTAGTTGTTTTGGTGGAAAATAATAAACAAATAAATAATAATAATACATTCTTGAAAAGCTCTTCGTTCCTCATAGGTTGAAAAAATGAAAGGTTTTTTATTAAGCAATAATATCTCTTTCTTCTTGTTTAGAAACGAGAATAGGAGATTTAATTAATTAACAGTAAGGACATTTATTCCTATCCTCCACATTCATTGAGCGACTCACATTTTCATGAGAAAAGTATAAAATAAAGCTGGCTTTGCCCCTTGATCAATGACACTCAAACTCCCCCTGAAGCTTCCATTGAGGATACTGATGAGTTTTTGGATCGTCTGCTGATAGATTTACTTTAGGATTCCTATACATTTTATATATGAAGTCGAATCCATGTGACCAATAAAGTGGATCACATTAGTTCAACCACTTCACGATTTACACACACACATATATAACCTAGATTTGAGTTTGTTTTAACGAAAGGAAGGCGCTTCAGACAAAAAAAATGTTACCAACTTCATAAAAGAAAAAGAAGTCATATGCGTTATCTAGATAATTAGCCTGAGCAGATGTAAGATATTTGAGTTCAATGAGATTCTTCAGACTTTTTTCAAAAGGCGTTTGTATATGCATGAATATCCACTGTTCTGTGTAATCTTTATTAATTACATTCTTCAGTCATCTTGACTCCCCTTGATTTCTCCTCATCATTATTCTATTGAAGAGTTAATATTATTAAACGTGAAGAGGCAAATTGATAAAATAAGTATGAAGATATTTTTATGGTTCTAAAATTCCATAGATTACTTTGAAAAAGGATGAAGGGATGGAGGGGAATGAAAATTTTCCACCAAAAAAAAAAAAAGAGACAGAGAGAGAGAGAGAGAGAAAAAACAAAATAAAGTGATTGTCCTAAAAGCTAACCAGTCACCACCAAAACTCACAAGCCTGCCTGCCTACCTACCTGATTGTATACATACTGGCATACATCATCCTTACGCCCTTCTTCCAAACTCGATGATGGTCACCTGGATGAGATAGACAGGAGAGATCGAGAGATCAGGAGGGACTGAAACTGATCTATTATGGTTTAATTTAATCCTCCGGCCAGGTGTATGCATGCATGGAACCAGCAGCCGTCGATTCCCCAGTTCCCGGCGGAGGCCGCGACAACGAAGACGACGCTCCTGATCCACCTCAACCTCCTCCTCCTCCTCAGCAGCAGCAGCAGCAAAAGCCTAGTCGATACGAGTCGCAGAAGCGGCGCGACTGGAACACCTTCCTCCAGTTCCTTTCGAATCACTACAAGCCAGCTCTACCCCTGGCGCTGTGCGGCGGCCCTCACGTGGTGGAGTTCCTCAAGTACCTGGACCAGTTCGGGAAGACGAAGGTGCACGTGGCGGGGTGCTCCCACTTCGGACTCCCCCGGCCGCCGGGCCCCTGCGGCTGCCCCACCCGCCAGGCCTGGGGCTCCCTCGACGCCCTCATCGGCCGCCTCCGCGCCGCATACGACGAGAACGCATCGCCAACAGCCGGAGGCCCCAATCCCTTCGGTGCCCGGGCGGTCAAGGCGCACCTCCGGGAGGTGAGGGAGAGCCAGGCCAAGGCCCGCGGCGTCGCCTACGACAAGAAGAAGAGGAAGAGGCGCCACCAACTGCTGCTGCCACCCTCCGGCGAGGGGAGTTCCTCAGCTGCTATTAGTGCTGCAACGGCTGTAACTGTGGCAGTTGCTGGCTCTAGTACTACTGCTGCTGCAACTGATCAAGGTGGAAGTTTAGGGATTAGGGATCCAGGCCATGCAGATGAGACAGGGAATTTAACGTCCGATTCATGAGGACGTGATTGATTATACTTCGATTCCCTTCGATTGCTTGTTACTAATCCTCTTTGGTTCTTCATGATCAGCTGGTAAATTAATTGTAAATAATATTATTACAAATTGCAATTAAGCATCCATGCCTGTTCATGACAATCTACTCATCATGGATATATAAATGTTCCAACTAGTTAGGTCGTCTAGGATTGAGATACATGTTTCTTCGAGTCATTAAGCACATTTTTGTTACTTATCAAGAACAAAAACATAAACAGGAAGAAACTAGCTAGTTGTTTGTGTACACCAAGACATTAGGTAATTAGTAGTGTAATTACTGCTGTTAACCTTTTGGATTATTTGTTATATTGGTTTGGAAATGAAATCATGTACTTGCTCATGTTTGATCATTCAAGTTAAGTGTGTCCTAATGAATTAATAGTTTGTTGATCTTATTGTATATGAATTTCTATATTCTTCTTGCCAGTCTCATATTTATCCATATTTCTTGCTCCCATTCGAATTTGCACTCCCTTTGAGTTGGAGAGATCAAAGTGGCTGTTAGCTTACTATAAGCATTTTTAACAGACAATCTAGCAATCCTTTAGTTTCAGATAATTAACTTAGATATTCTTTTACTTGCTAATATAATCCTGCTGCTTTGTTGTCATCACAACATCTGTATTCTTACTTTCTTTTTTTTTTTAATGAAAAAGGAATATTATTGAATTGATGAGTACTCTTTTTTCTGTTTAATTAATTGCTACCATTCCTCTGATTTTACAAAATTAAAGCTTCTCTTTTCCTTTATTTATTTTTCAGTTATTTCCTTCTTCCTTTTCCCATATATTTATCATATTAATCCCATGAAACACTATCAGTGCGCTCATAGATTATAATAATCCTTAGGTTCCTCAACATCGTACGGATTATATTCCAAGAGAATCACCAACGTATGCACGTATTTTCCTTTATGAAAAAAAAAGAAAAAGAAAGAGAGATATTTTTCCTCTTTTATAAATTTGATTGAAATCTCCTATTGATCGTTAAATATTACTTAGCAGCAAAGGCAGGAGGGCAGGAGTTGAAAAAACCTGCAAAACTAGGGGAAATTTAACTTCAGAGTTGAGATAACTTCCAAAATTATTTTGCTAATCTAATATGAATAAAACTAGTCTGGTGAAAAGGAGAGCACATCGACAACCATTTTGCTAATGTAATGGGGTTTCTGTGCTTGAAATGAAAGGCGATCACTCTGAATTAATAAGACAAGGGAAGGGCATTTGCCTCACCCAAAATTAAAAAATGGGAATAAGTTGCTGTCATATTCAACTTTTGTTCTTAATGAAAATATTTTAAGCTAAAATACTGATTACCATTTTACCAAGTTGTCTGTGCAAACATCATTATCTTGACCCATAGACCAACCTGAAAGAAAAGTGATCATAAAGCAATTATTATTCTCTCGACCTTCTAGATATTTAATGTTATTTTATTGGGCTCTTAACGCAGCGGGTTAAGGCTCACAAGCACTGTAATGATGTCCAATGGCCCATTAATTAATCAAGATATCCATATTAATTTTCTTATCCAAAATTTATAATTTAAAAATTATTTCATTAAATTTAGATATTAGGGAATGAAATCCATTCCTCTAATGTTTAAGATAAAATTTTTAAATAGAATATCTGACCTTGAGCACTTAATTTTACTTTTTTAAGGTTCTATTTAAATAACAAGTCATATTCTTAATTCTTTTATGCTTAATTCACATATCGATTAAATATTTTAGCATCAGATTTGTATATACTTTGATTAAGACTTCCGTCATCTGGTGTATCGATAGGAAATATATGATCATGTTAATTTATTTTAGTGGCCTTCATGATTTTTTATGGGTTATTTTGTCCGTTTCAGAAACTTGTATTCTCCGACACCTCGCCGGGTCGTTCCCTCCCTCGGTAAGAGAAAAATTAAAAGATTATTTTTTCCGGCATCACTGTCGATGTTAATTTATTTATTAATTTTTATTGAAAACAAATATGTGACCGATCGATCAAATGGTTCTATAAATACTCTCCTCTATTCGTCACACATGATCGATCAGTCATGGAGACGAAAGGCCGGGGGGTGGTGGAGTCGCTGTATGACGCTTTGTCGAGAGGGGACGCGGCGGCGGCGGAGGCCGCGATGGCGGAGGACGTGGAGTGGTGGTTCCACGGGCCGCGGCGGTGCCAGTACATGCGGCGGGTGCTGACGGGGGAGGCGGACGAGCGGGGTGGGTTCCGCTTCCGGCCGCGGAGAGTGACGGCGGTAGGAGGGCCGTGGGTAGTGGCGGAGGGGTGGGAAGGGAAGCACGCCTATTGGGTCCACGCGTGGGCCGTCGAGCACGGCGTCATCACGCTCTTCAGGGAGTACTTCAACACTTCCCTGACGGTGATCAGCCACGGCCAGCTTCGTGGTGGTGGCGCTACGTCTTCGACGTCGGCGGTGGGGCGGATGGGGGCCGGCGGTGGGGCATTGTGGCAGAGCGAGGCCCCTGCGCGGGAGGGCCGCCGGTCTCTCCCTGGGCTTTTACTGGCCATTTAATTAATCACTTAGAATATTGGTAATATTATATATATTTATATTTATATTAACGCGTGTTGCACGCTTGCACTTGTTGCACTGATAGGTGGGTTGAGGTTTATACACCTTATATGTAAAGGTAAATTAAAAATATAGTAATGAAAAAGAAGAACGAATTAAAACGATAAGACTGGGACACGGGGGGTTGATACATAGGAGACGAGCTGGGAGCCTGGGACCAAACGAATGCATCTCCCATGCAGGTGAGCACTTCGTCTATCGCTCGTGAGCGCCACTGGAATGCTATGAAGAGTTGCCAATGGCCGCTCGCTGTACTGCTCGATCCATCCTTCCCCACATATCATCGCCGCGGCGACTACCTGTTACTTCATATGGAGATGTTTTTGGCAGTGACTATAAATTGATCTCATAATTCACCTACTTTTGTATAATCTAGCAACAGATTGTGAGTAGAGTCTGAGGTGAGTGTAATCATCCTTTGTAATAATATAGAGATATCTCGCGTCCCCACTATTTGATATATATAGTTGGTATTTATATATGATATTACCGTAATAAGTCATAAAGTAGATTCTTAATGTATGCTAAATGTATCGCGGGTCACTTGACTCCATGTAAAAGGTCATTATGCTGAGTGACACCTATGATTTATTTACCGTCAAGATTATATGGGACAGTCCTAGAAGTCCCTATATTGTGGCAAAAGACTAATACGCTTGCTCCCAGCGCCCCAGTCAATCCGTTCCAAGGCCAACACGGAGGATGAGAGTTATCACTTTATGCTACTATAGTATGAAGATGTCTCTCATCCAATGCGATGATAAAGATGATATCACTGTCGCAAGCCCTTTCATCCATAACGCCTCATGTTCTCAGCATGCATCCCCTACCTTGCAATGCGAGCACTTCTTTGGAGGGCATTTCTATGGAGGGTGATGCGGTAGAGATAATATGCAGCACGTGACATGATGAAGTCAAAAGTCAAGTTGAGTTGAGACAAGCTCAGATCTAGTCAAACCAAGCTCAGGTTTGATCGATGCATGCTAGAAGACGTCAAATCAAATTCATCTGAGTTACATCCAAATTTAGTTTGCCACAATTTGGAATTCTGATTCGACACGGTAGTTATTAAGGTAATATTGACAATCAAAAGGCAAATCTCTCCGTCAAAATGGAAGAGGTGTTCTCGATCAAGATGGAAGAGGTATATCCTTTAGAAATTGATACAGATTATGATGAATGAATCTTTTAGGTAATGGGGAAGACAAAGTCAAAAGGATAGGGTGACGCTTGAACTTGGTCAAACATAAGACTTTTTGTATAGGCCCAGACGGAAAAGACCAGTCGGGCCTAAAGATGCTTGGTTTTATCAAGACTGTATCATATAAAGGATCACGTAAAGGTCGACTGACCGAGGGATTCTGTGCATGTGTCCGGACGAACATAAATCTGCCCAAGATAAAGGGCATCCAGTCTTATAAAGTTTCTAGCATACGTTCGGTCGAGCGAAGATCGAAGAAGCGTAAGGGTGCTTGTATGGGCTCAATCGGGCAAAGCGTTCACTTTTAGTGTTGAGCAATGATCTTGCTGGGAGAGATTTGACCAAGATGTCATCAGTATATACTTTCATATTTTTATTGATATGTTTTCAGAACACCTTGCTCATAAATTATTGGTAGGTTTCTCCTGTATTTTTTAGTCCGAATGACATAATATTATAATAATATGTTCCTTCAACAACAATAAAGATAACTTTTTCTTGGTCTTCCTTAGCGAGCGGGACTTGGTGGTAACTTTGATATGCATTCAACATGCATATTAACTTACAACCAGCAGTTGAGTCTATCACTTGATCAATGTGTGGCAGAGGATAGTAATCTTTTGGGTACGCCTTATTTAAATCTTTAAAGTTGACGCAGACTCACCACTTATTCCCTACCTTAGATGCCAATACTACATTTACGAGCTAGCTCGAGAATTGTACTTCACAGATGTGCCCAGCTTCAAGTAGTTTATCCACCTCCACTCAGACTATTTTATTATGCTCGGCTCCAAAATCTCTTTTTCTTTATTTAACCGGTCGAGCATCCTAATGGATGTGCAACTAATGTTTCATTATTATCGATGAGATGCTCGTAAGCTCATGAGTAGTCCAGGCAAAGACTTGCTTTTCAAGCAGGCAATCAATTCTGTTTTCTTCTTGGGGCACAGGTCGACCACAATAAAAGTGGTGGCCTTCGATCGGTTGGGGTGAATTTATATTTCCTCATTTTCTTTATAAACCAAGGTCGGAGGAGCTTCTTGAAATAGCATTGACTTCAAACCGCGAAATTTTTTATGCGGTGTGAGCCTTGGTCTTCACAACTTCAACATAGCACTTGTGTGTCGTCAACTGATCTCCTTTGACCTCACTGACTGAGCCATCCACTGAGAATTTTATCTTCTAGCAAAATGTGGAAACATCGGCTTGTCGTTTAGTGTCAGTCGGCCCAAAATTACGTTATATGTCGATGGTACAATCACTATGAAGTTCAATCGATGTGTTCTCATGAGTGGGTCTTTCTCTAGAGAAATAGCCAATCAAATTTATTCGATAGGCTACACTTCATTATTCATAAACTCGTACAAGGGCATTATCATTGGCTGGAGTTCATTCTTGTCTATCGAAAGTTGCTCAAACGTCTTCTTAAAAATAATGTTGATCGAGTTGCCTATGTCAACAAAAGTACAATGAACATTGTAGTTACCGATCATAGCTTTTGTAATTAAGGCATCATCATAAGGTATATACATCCCCTCCAAGTCTCTAGGGCCGAAACTAATCTCTGGTCCTTGCGCTTTCTCCTCACTACACCCTACTGTGTGGATCTCCAGTCGGTGTACATGTGATTTTCTGGTCTAATTAATTGAAATCACCATCGGTCAGGTTACCCGCCATCATACCAATGTTGCCCTGGGTGGCATTGTTATAATTTTCTTTCTCCCAAGTGGGTTAGCGTGGAGGCTTCTCGACAGACACCCAAGCTGGTGCTGGGTTATTTCTTCATTGGGGCCACTATGGGTCCCTATCGGTCGTTGTAGGGTTCTGACCCGGGTTTGTTCAGTCGACGCTGGTAGTTAGGAGAAGGGGATTGATGGTGAAACTCCTGATTGACTAGTCAACGCGTCCCTTGATTGTAGTGGTAAAAATCTTCTGTATTGTGCATTCCTAAGCGGCGGTAAGTGCAGAACATGGGAGCCCATTGTCGGAGCTCGAGGAAGCGTATCCGCTCAACTTCTACATGTTGGACTGCATGCAACCTTGGCTCGTGATGCTGTGGCGGGGGGGCCTGATCGAGGTCCTTTAGGTGGAAAAGTGGGAGCAGGTGCTCGACACTCAGGAGCGGAAGGAGTAGAAGGAGCAACTTCTTTCTTCTGAACGAATTGAGCTTCTTCCATATTAATGTACTTGGTGGCTGATTCGAGCAGATGATCAAAGTCACTTGGCGACTTCTTAACAAGGGATCAGAAGAATTTGTCATCCGCGAGCCCCTCAGAGAACGCGCTCACCAGAATTTTTGGTGTGGCTAAGGGGGCGTCCATGGTAACTTGATTGAATTTCTTAATGTAAGCCCTTAGCGTCTTTTTGGGCCCTGCCTGAGAGAGAGCAGACTCGGCGTCGTCTTGTGATAACAACGGTTGTTGATAAAGTGATGCAGAAAAGTTTTGCGAAAATCCTTGAAATGTCATATGGACTCGGTCGGGAGTGGGTTGAACCATATTTTCACTGAGCCGAATAGTGTGGTGAGCTCTCGATCCCACTGATGATAAACCTTAGCTCAGAATGTTAACTGCCATATCGGCCGACCTCCTAGACTATGACTTATAACTTGGGAGTCCACCTTAACCATCGTATCAACTCTCTTCATTTTCTCCATTAGTTAATTTTCCCCATCTTTTCTTCGAGGTTTGACTTGAGCATCGGATGAATCTTGCCGAGATTTTCCTTCCCCCTAACATATTTCTTGAGTCTTTAGAGACTTCTGTCTGAAGATTCCTTTGGTGCTCGACACTTGGCAACCAACTCCTGAAAAGACCAACCTCCTTAGTATTGGGGTAATTTCCCTTGGTCAAGTTTGACCAGTTTAACTAAGCTTGAGTTGAGTCAAGGTTGAGTCGTGATTTGAGTTTTGATGTTTGACAATATATGGAGATTGCTAGGGCAATCGTCCGGTTGTGGAGATGGTCAAAGGGTTGATCAGGTTGATGAGAATACAAGTCAAGTAAGTCAGGGTTGACAGGAGACTTGACTGGGTAAGTCCTAACTTGAGGTTAGACATTTGGGAAGTCCTAACTAGAGGTTAGGCGTCTGGAAATCATAACGGGAGTTTAGGCAGTGGTGGAAGTCCTAACTGGAGGTTAGGCAAATGGGAAAGTCTTAGTAGAGCAAGGCAATTGGAAAGTCCAAGTGTTATCTTGACAAAGGCTGTAAATCCAAGCATGTGACTTGGCAAGGAGAACTCGATAACTAGGATGAGGTCGAAGGAAGCTCCTGAAGACAAGGCGTGAAGGATGGGAGATATCCGAGGGACGCAAGGCTGATGGAGGAGGCTAGAAGGCTAGTTCGAGGTTAGTTGAGTATGGTGGTATAATCCGACAACTAGGATGAGGCCGAAGGAAGCTCCTGAAGGCAAGGCGTGAAGGATGGGAGATATCCGAGGGACGCATGACTGATGGAGGAGGCTAGAAGGCTAGTTTGAGGTTGGTCGTGTGTGGCCAAATACTAGTCATGATGTACCAACAGATCATGGTTGACCGTATGTTGGTTTGAGGGACGTTTGGACTTGATTTGGCAAGTCACAAGTGAGCTAGATCGATCAACCGATCGATTGGCTCATGCCCAATCGATCGGTTGATTGATTGGTGAGTCCCTGCGAGAAGTTTCCTTCCCAATCGATCAATGGATCGATTGGGAAGTCGACGCATTCGCACAGAATGCTTCCCAATTGATCACCCGATCGATTGGGAGCCTCCAATCGATCAAGTGATTGATTGGGAGGCTGGGAATTTGCGCTACAGTGCAGGAAAGCTCGTGAGAACAGCTGGATCGATTGGTCGATCGATCCAGCCATTTCTAAAGAGCACAGAGGCTCTCTGAATCGATCGACTGATCGATTCAGAGTCTGCTCAATCGATTGGGAGTAATCCAATCGATTGAGATTCGACCGTTGCGCAGGATATAACTGTTGGCGGAGTGTTTTCTCGATAGATCTTCACTATCAGCGATCAGCGATTTCTCAGCGACTTCACATCAACTTCTCCCAAGCTTGCATCACCAGTTTTTGAAGGTTCTTGGAGGCACGTCCAAGTCAAGAGACAAGTTACAACAACAAGAAGAAGCTAGGGTTAGGGTTTATTGTACAAATCTTGTAAGATTTCCCTTATATTTGTTTCTCTTTATATTCTTGTTGTATTGTGAGCTTGTAAGACTTCTCCATCTTTGGTAGTTACCGTAAAGGAGTGGTTTCATAGTGGAGGGTGCGTGAGTGTGTGCATCCTTGGACTAGTCACCTCTGCTTCAGGTGGATACCAAGTAAATCCCTAAAGTTAGCGTTGTTTGTGTTTAGTTCTTGTATTTTCCGCTGCACATCATCAAGAAGAAGCAAACCAACGCAAGCGTGACGAACCACTATTCAATCACTGTCGCTATATCCTTCATGTTTGAAATTTTTAGATGATGAATAAAGCAATCCAAAATCTATTATACCTTTGATATAGCACAAAATTCTCTTAGTGATCTTAAAATGAGTGGTAGTTGGAGCCTCCATGTAGCGGCTAACAAGTCCAACAACATAAAGAATATTATGCCTTGTGCATGTCAAGTATTGTAAACTTCCAATCAAACTCTTGAAAAAGTGTTAAATCAACTTTTTCTCCTTCATTATGCTTTGATAGCTTGACTTCGTATTCTACTGGAATATTTATGGGTTTACCATTATCCATCTTGACCTTCTTTAATATCTCTCTTGCATAACCTTCTTATGAGTTGAAGATTTTATCTTCCTTTTGGTTCACTTCAATGCCCAGATGTGCATCATGAGCCCAATATCAGTCATCTCAAACTCTTTAGTCATCACTTCTTTGAATTCTCCAAACATAATTAGTTTGCTTCCTGTGAATATCAAATCATCGACATATAGACAGATAATCAAAACATCTTTATCCTTATTATGAATGTATACAGCATGTCCATAAGGACATTTGATGAAGTCTTTCTCTTGCAAGTACTTGTCTATCCGGCTATTTCATGCCCCTGGTGCTTGCTTTAGTCCGTAGAGAGCCTTCTTCAATTTTAGAACTCAATCTTCTTATCCTTTGACCTCAACTTAAAGGTTGCCTAATATAGACTTCTTCTTAGAGAATTCCATTTAAGAAAGTAGATTTTATATTCATTTGATATATTTTCCACTTATTTTGGGCTGCTAAAGAAATGATTAGTTTGACAATTTCTAATCGAGCAATGGGAGTGAATTCATCATCATAGTCAATGTCAGATCTTTGACTATAGTCTTTTGCCACCAATTTTCATTTGTATCTTTTAACTTCTCCTTTGACATTCTTCTTTATTTTGTATATCCACTTCACATCAATCGCTTTATGTCCTTCAGAAAGTGGAGTTAACTCCCATGTACTATTCTTCTCGATCGCATTGATTTTTTCAACCATAGTATCTTTTCACTTTTTGCTCACTATAACTTTTTGGAAATCCATAGGATCACAATTGGTAAAGAGATAAAATAGAGTAATATTATCTTGATTTTCAGTTACTTCATAAAGGTCCCATAAACTCTTGAAGTGTGGTACTCTTTCACTTGAATTTTAACTTAAAGTTGATGCAGATGAATTTCCTTAAGCACTTGATGTTGGTGTTACTAGTGGAGTAATAGGCTTCTCTCTTATTAGCTCCACTCTTGATTGCTCCATATCTACTTCTTCAAAGTATGGAAAGAAGTTGTAATCTTCAAGTTGAGATTCTCAATTTCATTCTTATTTTTCATTAAATAAGACATCTCGGTTGATGATTATCTTCCCAATATCTGGATTGTATAGCTTATACCTTTTTGAATTAAAATTATACTAAATAAAAATAAATTTCTTACTTTTATCATCCAATTTGCTTTTTTACTTCGTAAGACACATGAACATAGGCTATACTCCCAAAAACTCTTAGATAAGAAATCTCAGGCTTCCTTCCGCTCCATGCATCTTGTGGTGTTTTGCTCCACAACTCCTTGTTGGTGATCAGTTGAACAAGTATACTACACATGCAACTGCTTTTGCCTAAAGTTCCTTTGGTAGCCTCTTACTTTTGAGAATGCTCCTTACCATGTCAAGAATGATTCGATTCTTTCTTTCTCTCACTCCATTTTGTTGAGGGGATCTTGGAGCTGTCAAAGGTCGTCTCCGTATTCCGTTAGCTTAACAAAATTCTTGAAATTCTTTTGAGGTAAATTTCCCTCCTCGATTAGATTGCATAGTTTTGATCTCAAAACTACTCTCCTTTTCTATAATAGCTTTAAATTTCTTAAATATGCCAAAGACATTTGATTTTTGCTTCAAGAAATACATCAAAGTTTTCTGAGAAAAGTTATATATTAAAAGAATGAAATAATTACTCTTATCAAGTGAACTTGGCTTTATCAGACTGCACACATCTGTGTGTATAAGTTCAAGCGACTTTTGGGTTCTTGAACTTAACTCCTTTGGAAAACCTTTTCTAAATTACTTTTCACGTAGACATGCTTCACATAATTGATCAGGATGTTTGATGCAAGGTAATCCTCTCATCATCTCCTTCTTTGAAAACAATTCTAGTCCTCCGAAATTGAGATGCTCGTATCAAAGATATCATAGCCAAGTCGTGTCTTTATAATAAGTTTTGAGATAATTGGCAACAACATTTTGAATAGTAAGAAAAAATATTCTATTTCTTGACATAGGCACCTTAATAATTAAATAGCTAATATAATCTTTAAAGATGAGCATACTATCTTTTAGATGACTATCACATCCTTTTTTAAAAAGTTGTCATAAGCTTAAGATGTTGCTTTTTATATTTGGCACAAAGAAAACAGTTGAGATAAATTATGCTTTCCATTTTTCAAACGAATGAGAATGTTACATTTGTTTTTCACCTCGATCTTTGATTTATCTCTGAAGGATACATTACCACAAATTGATTCATCAAGTTCTACGAACATGTTTCTTTTTCTACACATATGATTACTTGTACCAGTGTGAGATATCACATTGTATCTTCACCTCTTTCATTATCTCTATATGCTAGCAGTAGAGTGTCATCTTCTTCTTTTCTTTCTACCATATAGTTTTCTCTTTCATATACTTTATTCTTGGGTGATCTACATTCTTTAGCATAATACCTAAATTTGTCACAATTGTAGCACTTAACTTGAGATTTATCTTGCCTCGAGTTTATACACCTCCTCTTGTTGAATTTTTTTCTTCTTTCATTGTTGTTACCTCGAGTTCACTAGCACGACTTCGTCCATATCATGACCCCTTCCACGTTAACTTCTATTATTAGAGAAGCTTTCATCCATCTTGATTGGTTGAAGAGAAACCTTAAGAAGTTGTTGAGTAATCTCTCCATTAATTTTCTTCATTTCTTCATGGGCTTGTAATAAACCCAAGAGTTGCTCTATCGTCATGGCTTGTAGATCTTTGGTCTCTTTAATGGTGGTTGTAATACTATCAAATCTTGAATCTAATGATTGAAGAATTTTCCCAATAATAGTTAATTCTTCTAGTTTCTCACCATGTCTCTTCAGTTGATTGAAAATGGTAGGGGCTCTAGAAAAATAATCGAATATCAACTCGTCTTCCTTCATACGAAGAACATCAAATTGACTTCTTAACGTTTGAAGACATACCTTTTTCACCTTTTCTTCTCTTTGATACAAGACTTGGAGTTTTCCCCATACTTGCTTGGCCAAAGTAGCACTTGAGATCTTTTCAAAATCATCCTCATCTAAAACTTGATAAATAAGGAAATCTCTATGACTGTCTTTTTCAATAGGAGATAGCATCGAGTTATTATGTGGATCAATGTACAGCTCCAAGAAGCATCTTTAGTTTGATACTCCAATTATCATAATTACTCGTCTTGAATATTGAAATTTGGAAGGGAATCATACCTCCATTAGCCATAATTGTAGAAGAAAAATTGTACTTTATGTGAAAGAGAAAAATAAGGAACGATAGTTTAAAAACAAACTCTTCATTGCATTCGTAATGACTAACATATTTATAGGTCTATTACAAAACTCAAATAACACCACTAACTCCATATTTATCTTCCTACTAACTCTATTAACACATATACCATTACCACTAACACCTCATCCATCCACTACTCACCACCTCATCATCCATTAATTCCATCTCTATCAAAAATCAAGTTTAATTTTCGACATTATGCAAGGGGCATCTAGAACTCCATACAAAGGAGACGGAGGATGCAACAGATCAACCTGTTTTTTTTCTCATCCTACTATAAATCCGCCTCTGCTTAGAAGTCAATATAATAACAATCGATTTGAACGAAGCCCTAGCTGACAACTGTTATCCCCCGGGTAGCTTCTGGAGTATGCAAACTGATCGTCGAGGCTAGTGTTCGACACTATCTCCGTAAACGATATTGCTCCGCTACGGTGCTTAACGGATTGTTGCAATTCGTTCCCAAGATACAACGACGACGAACGTCTCGGAATCGTAGCACTCCGACTTCCGAGACCAGCGAACCTTTTAGTAGACTTCTTGGACTCTTGTATGCACAAGATGAGATGAATGCTTGAGGAAGAGAAGAGAGGATTGAGTGAGTATTCCATCATCTATAGGGTTCTATTTATACTGTAAGAAGAGGTTGAGTGTCCTTTGGGTGAGTGGATGTGTTCCTTGGGCTGGATCGATCTAGATCATCTATTTTGAAGGGTTGTAACCCTTCACCAAGCCCACTTCAATCTCATCCATCAGATCTGAGGAGTTGTGACCCTCAGATCCCATTATCATCGGCCATCAGATCTGGATCCATTGATTCGATGTTTCAGATCAAGTCTCATCCCAGGCCATCAGATCGCTACTCTTTGCGATCCAACGCTCTAGATCGCATCACAAGCGATCCATCATACCTATTTGATCAACGTTGATCAACGGTAGCCATCCATTCCCTAAGTCAACTGTCCAGTCATCTCCCTTTGCCCACGAGGATGCCGCATAGGCACTGTCACGTCAGGTACGAGCCTGACACGTTACCCGAGTGCCACGTAGGCACTGCAATGTCACCTGAAGTGCAAAGTGCGCCTACAAAGCGCTCATTGCGCATGTGGCGGGTGGCGGGCTCACAGGTGCGAGCACCTGCTCGCCCTGGGCTAAGGGGTCACCTGTCCTTTTATTTTTGTGTTAACTCCATTAACACATCTTCATTAATAAGTAGAGAATACACATCGAAAATTTTCGATGTGGGACTATTCTCTCATGCACTTTATTAATGAATAATAAATGTTATTTTGGGCTGACTTTTAAACATTAATTTCTCATTCACCCTAATCGGTTTTGAGCAAATTAATAGTCTAAATCTATCTACGCGAATCGTAGATTTCAATTTTGAAGTCAATTACGACTTTCAATCAATTGATGACTTTCTTTCTCTAAATCGTTTTGGTCCATTTAAGGCCCCAATATCCAACAATCCCCCACATGAATGGAAATTAATGCAATGCGTGTATGCATGCTGACATTTTACAAGAGTCCAATCGATAAGTCACTGCATCGGGAGAGGTAGCTTGTGGCTTTGAACCTTCCGTAGTGAAATGCTATCGAGTATACTAGGCTGCGCAGTGAACGTGATGTCTTGAACTGCTCAGCTGTTGGTGTATACTTAGACAATAACACCCACATAGAGATCTATCTCACCTACTTTAGGTTCTCATGGTTGGTTCCGTTTCGGCCATGGATACCATCTTGGATTCATGAGTGTTTCATTGAAGCGGTCTGTCTTCACACTCACATAGGTGACACTTCTATCAAGAGTATCCTACCATGCTCCACCTTATCAGGTATAGAAGTCACTAAAAGCATAAGCTTAACCTCACTACATGAGGTAGGACAGCACAAATTCATCCTAGGATTGGGATAGAGATAAACTATCTAATGTGCTGGACCACAACTTCTGTAACTTCATTGTCCCATTGAACCAAGATCTTGGGATCTCCAGTCAACAAGGTTGGGTTACCGCTACAGTCATTTTCAGTTGTAGATTTTTAATCTCATTCCTCTTGATGAGAAGTATACTTGATCTCGACTCAATTCCTTCGTTAGAGGATCTGCCAAATTATCTTTGGACTTAACATAGTCGATTGCAATCACTCCATTCGAGATCAACTGCCTAATGGTATTATGTCTACGACGTATATGTCGTGACTTCCCATTATACATATTACTCTGTGCCCTTCCAATCGCCGATTGACTATCACAGTGGATTAGTACGGCAGGCATAGGTTTCACCCAGCTAGGAATATCTTCCAAGAAATTTCGCAGTCATTCAGCTTCCTCAGCTGCTTTGTCTAGTGCTATAGACTCGGATTCCATAGTTGATCGAGCAATGCAAGTCTGCTTAGTGGATTTCCAAGATACTGCTCCCCCACCGATCATGAATACATATCCACTAGTGGATTTGGAGTCTTTTGTATCTGATATCCAATTAACATCACAATATCCTTCCAACACAGCGGGATATTTTCCATAATGTAATCCATAGTTCATAGTATATTTCAAATATCTGAGAACTCTCATCAATGCTTTCCAATGGGTGTCGTTTGGATTACTCGTAAAACGACTCAGTTTGTTGACCGTACAGGCAATATCCGGATGTGTGCAGTTTGTGAGATACATCAAACTACCTATTATCCGAGAATATTTCAACTGCGATATGGTCTCACCATGGTTTTTTGCTAAGTGTTGACTTAGATCCATAGGTGTTTTCACTGAAGAGAGATCGTACGCATTGAATTTTTTAAATACAGATTCTACATAATGGGATTGTGTTAAAACTATCCCTTCTGATGTCCTGAGAATTTTAATTCCCAATATAACATCTGCTTGACCCATATATTTCATATCAAAATTTCTGGTCAACATTTTTCTTTGTAGTCATGATTACATCATGATTACTGTCCATTATTAGCATGTCGTCTACGTATAGACAGACAATTACATAGCCTTCAGGTGTGTTTTTGACATAAATGTATTTGTCACATTCATTTATTCTGAATTCGTTTGACAGTATTACTTTGTCAAATTTTTCGTGTCATTGTTTAGGCGCTTGCTTAAGTCTGTATAACAACTTAACAAGTCGACACACCTTTTTCTCATTTCCAGGAGCCATGAACCCTTCGGGTTGCTCCATATAAATTTCTTCTTCCAACTCACCATTTAAGAACGCAGTCTTAACATCCATTTGATGTATTTCAAGGTCATACAGTGCTGCAATGGCTATTAGCACTCGTATGGACGTAATCCTTGTCACCGGTGAGTATGTATCGAAGTAATTAAGGCCTTCCTCTTGCTTGTACCCCTTGGCTACAAGTCTGGCCTTATACTTGTCAATTGATCCATCAGCTTTATACTTACGTTTTAGTATCCACTTACAACCTAATGGTCTATTACCAGAAGGAAGGTCTACTAATTCCCAAGTATGATTATTAATGATAGACTCAATTTCACTATTGACAACTTCTTTCCACATTGGAGCATCGGGTCTAGAGAGAGTTTCACTTAATGTTCTTGGTTCCATTTCTGACATGAAAGTCATGAAATCTGGCCCGAACGATTTCTCAACTCTAGCTTGTTTGCTACGACGTGGCTCTTCACTTTGATTGTCAATAGTCCTTTTATAACAGCTAAGTTCGGTAACGTCATTTTTGTTTGAACTTCCGTTGTTATCACTTTCAACGTTTCCCTTTTTATTTGGGAATATGTTTTCAAAGAATATCGCATTCCGAGATTCTATGGTTGTTCTCACATGTATATCAGGAATGTCTAATTTGTGAACTAGGAAACGATATGCACTACTATTATGGGCATATCCGACAAATATCGCATCGAACGTTTTAGGTCCGATCTTTACTTGCTTTGGTTTAGGTACTTCGACCTTTGCCAAGCACCCCCACACTTTCAGGTATTTGTACGATGGCTCGCGGCCTTTCCATAGTTCATATGGAGTTTTATCATTTTTCTTATGAGGGATTCTGTTGAGAATGTGATTTGCCGATAATATTGCTTCCCCCCACAAGTTTTGAGGTAAGCCTGAATTTATCAACAAGACATTCATCATTTCTTTTAGTGTCCGATTTTTACGTTCGGCAACATCGTTTGATTGAGGTGAGTAAGGCGCCGTTGTTTGATGGATAATGCCAGATTCTGTACAAAATTCATCAAACGGTGCACCATATTCTCCACCTCTATTGCTTCGAATTATTTTAATTCGTTTGTCAAGTTGGTTTTCAACTTCTGTTTTATAGGTTATGAACGCCTCTAGGGCTTCGTCTTTACTTCTTAAAAGAAAGACATAACAGAACTTTGTGCAGTCATCGATAAAAGTAATAAAATATTTTTTACCTCCTCTAGTTTGCACAAATTTCAAGTCACATAGATCACTATATATTAACTCTAGAGGAGTTGTTGTCCTTTCCACCGAATGAAAAGGTAGTTTCGTCATTTTCGCTTCCACGCACACTTCACATTTTTGTGTTCCGTCAACATTGACGTTTGGTAATAAATTTAATTTGACGAGACGTTTGAGAGTATTATTATTCAGATGTCCGAGTCGATCATGCCATAAATTAAAACACTCAACAACATAGCTGGAAGCATTTATTTTATTACCATCAAAATTTTGGAGTACAGGCATTACAACCATTTTGAATAGACCCTTTTCTAGGTACCCATTTCCTACGAAGACATCATTCTTCGTAAGTACAAAGTTGTCTGACTGGAACACTAGCCTAAATCCGGCCTTGACCAATGCCGCTCCAGAAACTAGGTTCTTACTGATGTCGGGAACATGGAGTACATCAATGAGTGTTAGCTCCTTTCCGGACGTCATCTTCAGAACAACCTTTCCGAGTCCAACAATTGGCGACGTCGTGGAATTACCCATATAGAGCTTCCTGCCATTTATCGGAGTATACTTGGAGAACATCGCTTTATCGAAACAGATATGACGAGTTGCTCCAGTATCAATGAACCACTGCTTCGGGTTGGTATCCACCAAGTTGGCTTCAAATACAACCGCAGTGAGATCCAAGTCCTAGAGAGAGGTTGCGACATGATTTACAACATCCTTTGGCCCCTTGGTTGGCTTCTTTGGGCGTCTGCAGTCCTTGGATAGGTGTCATGCCTTTCCACAGTTGTAGCAGGAGCCTTTGAACTTCTTTGCTTGAGCCTTCCTTTTGAACTGCTTCGGCTTTTTGACGTTCGGCTCGACCAGGTTGGACATTTCGTCTATAGTCCGCTTGGTTCCTCTGGAGTCGGATAACTTTCGATTATCCTCCTCTATTCGTAGCCTCAAGATCAGGTCTTGCATCCCTATTTCCTTTTGCTTGTGCTTTAGGTAATTCTTGAAATCCTTCCATGACGGAGGGAGCTTCTCAATTACCGCAGCAACTGCGAATGTCTCATTCAGCTTCATGCCTTCGGCGTCCAGATCATGCAGTATTAATTGCATATCTTGGACTTGAGATGAGACGCTTTTTGAGTCCACCATCTTGAAATCCAGAAACCGACCGACGATGAATTTTTCAATCCAGCATTTTCGGTCTTGTATTTCTTCTCAAGGGATTCCCACAAAGATTTCGCCGTCTCCAGAGAACAATATACGTTATATAACGTGTTGTCCAAGGCGTTGAGTATATAATTGCGGCACAGAAAATCTCCATGAGACCACGCATCGCTAGCAGCCTTACTACCTTCCGTAGCGTGTCTTCGTGCAAAAACCGTACAAGGTTTAGCGTTGTTAGATAAAACAACATCTTCTGCTGCCATCTTTTGAAATCGGTTCCGGTGAATTTCTCCGGCTTTTCTCCGTACGGAATGGTTGTCGGAATGGCGGTCGGAACGACGGTCGGAACGACCGTCGGAATGTCGTTGGTAGCCATATCAGTTTGCAGGTACTATCGTTTATGCAAACTGATCGTCGAGGCTAGTGTTCGACACTATCTCCGTAAACGATATTGCTCCGCTACGGTGCTTAACGGATTGTTGCAATTCGTTCCCAAGATACAACTACGACGAACGTCTCGGAATCGTAGCACTCCGACTTCCGAGACCAGCGAACCTTTTAGTAGACTTCTTGGACTCCTGTATGCACAAGATGAGATGAATGCTTGAGGAAGAGAAGAGAGGATTGAGTGAGTATTCCATCATCTGGAGGGTTCTATTTATACTGTAAGAAGAGGTTGAGTGTCCTTTGGGTGAGTGGATGTGTTCCTTGGGCTGGATCGATCTAGATCATCTATTCTGAAGGGTTGTAACCCTTCACCAAGCCCACTTCAATCTCATCCATCAGATATGAGGAGTTGTGACCCTCAGATCCCATTGTCATCGGTCATCGGATCTGGATCCATTGATTCGATGCTTCAGATCAAGTCTCATCCCAGGCCGTCAGATCGCTACTCTTTGCGATCCAACGCTCTAGATCGCATCACAAGCGATCCATCATACCTTTTTGATCAACGTTGATCAACGGTAGTCATCCATTCCCTAAGTCAACTGTCCAGTCATCTCCCTTTGCCCACGAGAATGCCGCATAGGCACTGCCACGTCAGGTACGAGCCTGACACGTCACCCGAGTGCCACGTAGGCACTGCAATGTCACCTGGAGCATAAATTTAAGCTCCTCAATGCTCTTCGCGAAGATGCGTGCGTGCAAAGTGCGCCTACAAAGCGTCCATTGCGCACGTGGCGGGTGGCGGGCTCACAGGTGCGAGCACCTGCTCGCCCTGGGCTAAGGGGTCACCTGTCCTTTTATTTTTGTGTTAACTCCATTAACACATCTTCATTAATAAGTAGAGAATACACATCGAAAATTTCCGATGTGGACTATTCTCCCATGCACTTTATTAATGAATAATAAATGTTATTTTGGGCTGACTTTTAAACATTAATTTCGGTTTTGAGCAAATTAATAGTCTAAATCTATCTACGCGAATCGTAGATTTCAATTTTGAAGTCAATTACGACTTTCAATTAATTGATGACTTTCTTTCTCTAAATCGTTTTGGTCCATTTAAGATCCCAATATCCAATAACAACAACTGACCTAAAGGAAGCCTGATATGAAAGAAGTCGGCCATTGAAAATATATACCTGACAAAGACCGAAGTTACTCAGTAGTATCTACTTTATTGAGTCATCCCATCGATTCACAATCTCCTTAATCTCGGTCTCGATCTCGATCTGGTCATGGTGGCTACCAATGAAGCTGATGTCAGAGGCGATGATAATGAAAGCGATGGCCTCTATTCGTGCTCTAAGAGCTTCCATTGAAAAATTCTAAAGATCGGTATATAGTTATGGAAAATTCCGGAAATCTTGCACGCGCGATACGTGGAAACAGAAACATTAATAAAATCTACAATAATATTCGACCATTAAATGCAAATAACTATGTGATCCTTCATTAATTTTCCTCTCTCTTTATATATTTTATCACGCAAGTTAATCATCTATCATTATTATAGTTAAGCTAGATTGAGGGAAGCACCATCTGGTGCATGAAATAATCTAGAAAGAGAAATTGTATCTATATTTGCACGTCAAGTTTCAGGTTTGAATATTTTAATTGATAATAAATTTATTCCTGTCTTTTTCTCTAAGATTTTAAGCTACACCATTGTTGGGATTCGATGCCTAGTCAAAGAACGATATATATATATATATATATATATATATATATATATATATATATATAACACGAAGGTGTGATTAATTATGGTCCATAAATTAATAAAATCAAAGTTAAGGTTTAATCATTTTCCAAATTATTTTAATTTCTATAATTTCTGTAGTACGTATGATAATTAATTTCGCTAAATAAATTGAATTTATTTTGCTTTCTCTCCTTATAATAAACACTAGTTAAAAGTTTAGTGGCTAGCAGACCTCATCCATAAATGGGCCGGGATATACAGTTCTGGGTTCGTAGCCCATTTATCATGGGGACAGGCCATCCATTATGTTTATATAAAATTCAGTACCCCCTTCAACGATTCAATTCTATAAATTAGCTATTAAATAAATCCGGAAATCAAGTCTTGGCGTTAGGGATGTAAACGAGTCGACCCGAGTCAAACAGTATTAGACTCGAGCTAAGCTCATTTAAATTATATTCGGGCT